>NC_053119.1:30804954-31017406 GCF_010015445.1 Perca fluviatilis
CATGCGATTAATGCGATGAATAAAATAAAAAATGAACGGGTTATGCTCAGCCCTTAATTGCATCGCGATTAACTCGTTAATGCAACCCAGATAGATAGATAGATAGATAGATAGATAGATAGATAACACATAATTTCATGAAATAAAAATAAATGTCTTTAAATTTTGAGGACTCTGAAGTTGTAACCTGGTCAGACTTTGGAGGCCACTGTAGTGCAAACACTATCAACTACTGTGTTTTATATGTAATAGGGCTGCATGATTATGGCAGAGATGCAGTGCAGTGACAATTCTACAGCAACTTGTTGCCCTCACTACTGTAACAATATTGGCTGCTGTGTTTCAACAATGTTAAGCCTTTGTAGGCAAGCTTAAATTCATCCTGGTGTCCGGTCAAGATTTAGCTAGTCCTCTAGCCAATAGGCTAATTTATAAATAATAATTAATAATAATAAATTAATTCATACAGTGTAAACACTGCAGGCTATCCCATCTACCTCTTTCTCCACCAGCGAAATATCTGGCTGAGTCGAGCAGTCTGATTCAATTTTCAATTCAATTTTATTTATAGTATCAAATCATAACAAGAGTTATCTCGAGACACTTTACAGATACAGTAGGTCTAGACTACACTCTTAATTTATAAAGTCCCAACAATTCTAGTAATTCCCCCAAGAGCAAGCACAGTGCGACAGTGCGACATGATGTGCGTGGATATTACTTTAGGAAGTGCTAGATAGGATATGCAGAGCAGACTCCAACAATATCACAGTCGTTAATTTAATTGAAAGAAGCTAAAATCGTGATTGGGAATTAATATTCAATGGATTGTGCAGCGCTAACATATGAACACTTCTCTGTCACAGGTTTTCTGGATGTAACGCAGTGGTTTTCTGCTCCTTTTCTCTCTCTGTCTCCCTCTCCCCCACTAATCTATACTAGCCAGGTCATGCTGAGCCTGCTATGCTCCCTATTGAATGGGTTGAATTATTCAGCATTGTAAGCGCATGTCTGTGCGCCTATGTGCATGGGTACAGCTGTCCTGCTGGTTCCTTTAATCAAGGGACGGCCGGTCAGCATGAATACCTGTATTGTGTGTGTGTGTGTGTGTGTGTGTGTGTGTGTGTGTGTGTGTGTGTGTGTGTGTGTGTCTGTCTCTCTCAACAGGGGCATCTGTGATTAAAGGCCTACTATGTGAAAATGCACGTCACAGGGTCGCTGGGTCAACAGCGCTAAATCAGGCACTAAGTTGTTAGGGTCATATGATTTCTGATTGTGAGAAGGAAAGATAGTTTAAATAGGGTTTAACGTGTGTGTGTGTGTGTGTGTGTGTGTGTGTGTGTGTGTGTGTGTGTGTGTGTGTGTGTGTGTGTCAATAGCCCTTTTCACACAGCCTGTTCAAGTTGGTAATGTTGCGCAGTTTTGGGGGACAGAGTTGATTTGATGTTAGGCCGACAGCGGAGGTAGTAACAGAGCCCAATTGACGTCTGTGTAAAAGTGACAGCCAGCATGGTGGGACTACACCCACACACACACACTACATACCTACGCTATCTAAAATTATGCAGGTGTTGTTTGGTTCAGTGTAAAAAAGCAAAGCTGGCATAATGGCGGATCTTTTTTACGGCAGTATTGCAGAATGTATAAAAAGGCTAATGTTTTAGCAGTATGTTCTGTCTTTTCCCTCCAGGTCGAAATGAGCTGATAGCCAGATACATCAAGCTTCGAACAGGCAAGACGCGGACAAGGAAACAGGTAATAATGGGAGTGTGCACTAAATCCAATCATGTTGTACTATCTACTACCAGGTACTATCCACAACTTTTGCTAATGCAAAACCAATAACAAGTGTCAAGTTAAGTTTAGCCTTCCCTTACCATGCAGTGGAAATACGGTATTAGTATCTCAGTTCTTGGCCTGTGGTTCCAAGTTTCTTTTCGCTCTCTCAAAAGATGTGCAAAGATGGGTCTTTTCACTGTTGTCAGCGGTGTGTGTGTGTGTGTGTGTGTGTGTGTGTGTGTGTGTGTGTGTGTGTGTGTGTGTGTGTGTGTGTGTGTGTGTGTGTGTGTGTGTGTATATGTGTACCCTTTCTGTGTGGCAATAGTCCTTTCATAACCATGGCAACTCACTGTTTGGTCTTTTCTCCTCTCTTTTCTACCCTCCAACCCCTCTCTTTTCTGTTCCTCTCTCCAGGTATCCAGTCATATCCAGGTTTTAGCCAGAAGAAAATCCAGGGAGTTTCAATCAAAACTGAAGGTAAGGGGTGAAGTAATATTAACATATTTTATTTGAATGGAAACAAGCCGGACTGAATTGATTGTTTACTGTAATAAAATAAATGGTTGATTAAAATTTATAGTAAGGGTTTTTTAATCAATATAGATCTAAATACTAACATGTTATTGATGTTACAGTGTATACTGTTTACTTTAAAATTATATTGGAAAAGATACTCAAAGATATCATTGTATAACTGACAAATTCAAAACTAGATAAAAAATAGGGATCACAACCTAAATTAAGGACATTTACATTTGGGCATGTTAATATTGGACTTTTATGTAAAAAGGAAACTCCTAATATGAGTGATATGCTTCAAGGCACCTAGTGTTGACTCCTCTAAAGACAATGGTTATCACAGCTTTTTATTATAGATATATCATTATGCCTGCAGCTAATTAATATTCCTATTATCAATCAACCTGTGGATTATTTTCATAATCAATTTCAATTTCTCACAGCCCAAGCTTGAATTTTAACATTGCTCATTTTGTCCAACCAACAGTCCAAAAGCCCAAGACATTTCCAATGATATAAAACAGAGAAAAGCAGGAAGTCTTTACATTTGAGAGGCAAAAACCAGAAAATGTATGGCATTTTTTTTTTGGTTTAAAGAAGTCTGCGATTAATAAATAGTCAAAAAAGAATACTGGTTATTAGTGGTTGTCTTGGTGTTTGGTGTTTTAAGCCCCCAACGTCGCACTCAGATTAGGCAATGATTAGGGTTAGGGTGTAAGGTTAGGGTTAGGCGCCTTGAAGTCGACTGTCGCAGCGCTGCCTAGAAGTTGATGTTGGGGGGGCTTAAAACACCATTGAGCGGTTGTCTTAGCACTCACTATATATCATCAAAAATGCTGTATAGTCTCTTTAGTCATTTGAACGTGATGTAAGGTTAACCGTTTCAAAGAACATCAAGGATGTTTTCAAACCCATATGGTTATTGGAAGGAGGAGAGATTTTCTCTCAGTGCAAATTAACCTGACTGAAGCTGCCAATTAGTGATTCTCCAGCTATTGCAGTGCCTCTACAGATGTTACTGGATCCATTTGACACGCTTGTTGGCACTTAAAAGCGTTACCGTGACGACGGTGGGCGGGGGATTAAATGAGGCCTGCATTTGTTAACTGTGGACAGTAGGTGGCAACATCCTGTTGACAGAATTTTATGATTTAAGAATAATACACCCTCCGACCACAAAGTGGGTTGCAAATGGCAAAGTGGCGCTGTCCGTATTTCCACTCGTTGACTCCACAGGAAGTAAAGCAACTGCAGAAGCAATTAACTTCGCGAAAACCATATTGAAATAATGGACGAAGCTTCTGGGCCTGAAAAGTGAAAGCAGTGTGGTAGTGCCTTAAATCTGCATTCTATCTCATTTCCAGCAGGTGGCGACTCCACTGGTAGCAAAAAGAAGTCAAGTCTATGAGAAAATGACCCTAACTTCTCACTTGATACATTACCTCAATAAACATTTGCATAATGAGTTTATGGCCTCAATCGCTACTTTAAAGTCTTCTTCAATGCAGCAATATTTTCATTTTGTAAATTATGGTCCCATTTAATTTTTTTTAAGGGGCTTTAAGACACAAAATAATTATTTAGTATGGAATAAATCAAATACCTGTCAGTCACTGGCTGAAGTTCACATTGCAAAAAAGTTAATTTTCCATCTTGGTCTGGGATACGCATTCAATAATGCTGCGTTCCAGACAAAATGTTCAGCACAAACCCTTCTACCCGGCTACCTAACGTTGACGTAAGCTAGCTAGCTGATACTAGCGATTTCTAGTCTTCGACATATTTTGGGCTTCATTTAATAAACATAACTTGTAGTAGTACACAATTGTATGTGTATTGTTTTGATTACGATGTGCGGAATTACTTTACATTGCCTATTTATTTTCTATTTCTCACTGTTAACCACCGGCGTCTGTACAAGATCAACAGGGGTCGCCACTGTTTGTGTGGGACGTCAAAAACTGTAACTGGGAGTACAACGATCTGGTACGAGTTCACGAGTAGTAAGTTACGGGTTTGACTGCCGTTCCAGGGCACTTTCACGGGTAGTAGGTTGTGAAAACACGAGTTACGGGTTGCCTGGAACGCAGCATAAGTGTGTGTGTATGTGTATGTATGTGTATATATATATATATATATATATATATATATATATATATATATATATACTTAATGGCCTTTAACTTTTTATTGAACTAATGATAACGAGCATGACTGTCCTAAATTCAAGTCATCGTCTTTAGGGACTCAACTCCTGTTTTGTGTGTGTGTGTGTGTGTGTGTGTGTGTGTGTGTGTGTGTGTGTGTGTGTGTGTGTGTGTGTGTGTGTGTGTGTGTCAAAATGTGAACAGGATGGTCTGAAATATGATTGGTGGAAGTTGCGGGTAGCTCTGGTGATTGGTTAAATTTGAGGTAAAATTGCCGTAATTGGACAAATTTGCAAGGTTGAATTCACTGAGATTGGTTGAATTTGTGTGAATTGTTAGGGATTGCGACATTGTGAATACCTGGAGGGACTGTTTAGATTTTTAGAGTGTTCTAGTGTATGGTAGGCTTTGTTTTTTTAAATTGTTTTTTGAATGCAACAGACACATCAACAGAACAAAGTGTGTGTCCTCCAGATCTCCCACAATGGCTTCAGGTAATCATAAACTGAAGAGTCAGAGTATAGTAGTAAAGCATGAATCTTTGAGATTATTTCTGAGATTTGGCCAACAACATGACATTTTTTTTTAACTCTGGCAGCTTTGAGCAGATCCCGTTCTCTTCATTTTAGGTTGAGCCCACCAATAGTAGAGTTGTAGATTGGGAAAGGATAAGCCTTCTAGTTACTACTTAACCTTTGGTTTAGTAAGTTTAGAGAACCAAACTCTGATGTTTGTTATTCCAAATATATTGAGAGATATTGGAGTTAAGCGACTTATAAAAATGCTGGGTTCAAAAAGCATGGAAGATTTTGAAAAAAGTAGTTTAACCGAGGGAGGATGTTTATTTTTATAGTGTTGATTCTCCAAAAGAAGGAAGACTGCAAGGAGGCTCACTTCTTAAAATTGGTTTAAAAATTAATTTTGAATCAAAGGGGAATAATTTGTCTCATATAAATCATTTAGTGGCAAAAATACGCAAATATTTTAGGCCAGTAGGCATTATGGTAACACTTTATTTGAAGGGGTGTGCATAAGACTGACATGACACCGTCACAATTACAATATCGAAAAGAAACCCACACCAAAGGGTGTAGTGAGGTGCTGATTGGAGGTAGACTTGAAAATAAGAAATAGTTTAGTTTATTTCAATCAGTCAGTCAATCAATCACATAAATACACATCACTTATATAACATAAATGGTAACAAAAGTTTAAAAAAAAGTGTCGCCTTAGTTCATGCAGTGTCATATACTCATTTATAATCAATACTGATATTAAAGGTGTAGGTTCAATCATTTGCTTATTACACCTACCCTTTTTACATTCTATTTTATAATTATTTTGGTCTTAGGTCCCTCAGGATATTATCAATTTTATAAAATGTATTATCATTATTTTATATATTTTATATACATATTATCACACATATGTGCAGAAGTAAAAAAGAAGAAGAAATAAACAAAATACATTCCCATTCATATCCATTGCCATACATGCTTCGCTTTTATATTTGTTAATCATCCTACATTTTAGTATTTAAAAAAAAAATCTTTGTAGCATGTAACACATTTTTACTTCCTCATCTAAAAGATTCCACGTTTACTCCTTTTGCTGATATACTTCTTTGTTTTACATTTGTTCTAATCTTTATCTTTGTGAACATGCACATTCCCCTCAGATCATACTAGTTAATTCTCTCTAATCTGAAACTGCTTCTGGATAGACTCTGAAACCATTCTATTTTTGACTTTATACATTATTTGCATTGTTTTGGCTTCCACCAAGTCCCTAAATTTAAGTGTATGTGAGTTTATAAATAATCTGTTTGTTGGTTCAATGTATTCTGCTCTGTTAATGAGTCTTATTGCTCTCTTTTGTAATATAAAAATAGGATTAGTGATTGTTTGGGCCCTCAGGATTTCTTCAAATCAACAATACACACAGATGCTAACTTTGCATTAAAACTGTTATAATTTACCAAAGGACACTTAATGACAAAAGTAATGAACATTTAAAAAACACTCCTTCATGTTCATGACAGGTGTCATGTCCAAGTTATGATGGGTCATGTCAGTCTTATGCACACCCTTTACTTAAGTGTTACTGGCATTATTGACTGAAGTTAAGTAACAGAAAATTGGTTGAAACTGGCTTTAGTTTGCTTCTCCATAAGAGCTGTGACCATGCTTATAACTTTTACTATTTACTACTAACTATTAACCTTTAACATACACTTTACATATGAGAAATATACCTTAGCCATGCAGTATATATTTTATATATGCAATTTGTATATAATTTGCAAAACATGCACTGAATGAAGCGACACACTAGAATTTCTCCTGCCGTTTTTCACTAATTTGGAAGACGGACATAGATTAACAGGCGAACCAGCTTCTCCGAACTTAGGGTCACTGGTGGAGTTGAGGAGCATTTCATGCAGGGGTAATATTGTGATGTGAATGAAGCTCAGGTCCCAATTGTTACCAAAGGTTTATGTTATTACATGCACTTTGCATGTTGTTAACTGGTAATGTTTACTGTTGGACAGGACATTTGTAGGTGACCAAAATGTCAAAACTAACTTTAATGAAGTGAAAACACACAGTGGAATGGTCAAAGTTTAAGACGGAAACACAGACAACTCCCCAAAACACGTATAGGGCCATCTTAATGTACTCCATAGTTAGCATTTCTAGGCCTCTATCCTGTTGCTACCACGGCGACCTGTCAATAACAAGGTAGCCCCACCCTAAAGCATTTCCTTGCTTTATCATATATTTTACTCTAAATGGGACCATAATTTACTAAAAGTTGTATTGAACAAAATGTAAAAATTTGCGATTGAGTCCATAAACTAGGACAATGTTTACTGAGGTAATGAAGCAAATGAGAAGTATGGCCATTTTCTTAATTGCACTTACTCTTGGGAGCTAGTTGAGTTGCCCTCTGCTGGGCATTAGGAATAATTCAGGTTCAGATTTTAAATTTCATTACTTATGTTAATTTCAATTCTTCTTCCTAATTTTTTATTTCTATACTTATTATTAGTTGGTGCCTTGATGTTTGCTCTCACTTTGGGTTTGGATTGTGTAGGGCCAAAATGTAAAGTGTGTTCATTGATTCAATAATGATCAAGGTGATAATGTGTGTTTTTGTTGCTGTGCAGGACCAGAATGCCAAGGAAAAGGCAATGCAAAGCATCTCTTCGATGTCCTCGGCTCAGATTGTCTCAGCCACCGCCATACACAGCAAACTCCTGCCTGGAATAGTACGGGCCAGCTTCCCCAGCAACGCACAGGTAACACACACACACACACACACACACACACACACACACACACACACACACACACACACACACACACACACACACACACTGGATTTTATTCTCTTCCAATAGATATAGGAAACACAAGGACACAAATAATAATAAAGCTAATTCATGTGCAATCCGGCCGCATATGCTCAGATTTGAAGTTCTGACACACACACACTCAGACACACACACACACACACACACACATACACACACACTCACACACACATTCATTCATGGTTTGCTCTCTCAGTCCAGTGTTATTATGGGTGTGTGTTTCTTTTCAGCTGTGGCAGGGGATGATTCCTGGAGGACAGTCTACCTCCAACACTGAAGAGTAAGTCACACTCACATATCTAACTTAGTTTTTTAAACTTTGATATGGATTGTCTTGTTTGTAGTAGATATAGATACCGCAATTATCCTACATCACCAGACATGATCCTCCATCATTGATGGGATTTTTTGCTGATTCACATAATTGATGTCGGAATCTGTCTTTCCTCATCCTGCCAAATACTGACGGATTTTGTCGACTATATTAATACCATATGCAGAGTTTAAACAGTAACGGTTGCCAAAGGCAACCATTTTGAGAAATTGGCAACTAATACATGGCTTTTTTTAATAGTTTTTGAACTATATTATTAGTGGTTTTAATTTTTTTTTTAAAATAGTTTCAATACTCATTTTCTACAGTATTGATGCGTGGGTACCAGCTGCACTTTCTGCTCTCTCTTCTCTTCGACAGCGAGTTGACACCATGTATGTATAATAAGAACTGAATACAACATGTGAGGCGGGGCCCCGTTCATTGCTATGAGAGTTGCTCAGTGCTGTGATAGAGCCAAAACCCTTTTGCGCTGTGCAGCCCATAAAGCAGGTGCAATAGAGACCTCCGCTAGCCCAGCTGGCTACTTCCGTTTAGCTCTCTGCAGCTCTTATACACTTTCCAAATGTTATTGGACTGAATACATCAAATTCTGATAGTGAGTCAACGAGTTGTGACGCTCAAAAAATGTATCCACTGATTTACAGACATCTCTTTCGTACCGAGCATTGCAAGGGTCACGGGGAGATTTTTAGCGTTCTCTCGCAATACATTGGCATTCCTCGCAATATGTTTGTGTTACCTCGCAATACTTTTCTTCTTCCATTCCCGAGATTTTACCTTGAGCTGAGAATGCTGATATACTGCTCAGTGGGCACATTCCTATCTGTTCTATAATCAATACCTATTTCTTAAATGAATGAAAAGATAAAGTGCTTGTGTCGCATGTGGCGATGAACCAGCACTGAATTATCAGAGAATCTGCAGCTACCCTCGGCTTTACGGAGCTTTATAGAGGCTCCGCTCATGTTTTACTAACAAGTCGTAGCTTGTGTCCATTTTATTTCTATGGTTGTATCAAATTAGACAAAAAGTAATATGTTCTTTATCAGACTGTAAACAAACAGATATAACCTATTTAGACATACACCTAAATTAGAAACTGCATGATATGCCGCAATAGACCCAACATTTGGGCTATTGGACACTATTATACTATATTTGAAACCAAATAGGAGATCCTTATACTTGTACATTATTATTAGACACCAATGTATCTAATTTGAAATCAAAATCCTATGCTATTAGATCCCAAATGTGTTACAGTAGATGCCATGCTACCAAATTGTAGACTCCACTTTTACCAACCTGGGCATGTAGCTTCATTAGACAGCCGGCTGTTATTATAAGAATGTAATGCCATATCGGGCAAAGCCTTTAGTCAGACAAAACCCTGAGAGCTCAGAAGACAATACATTTATTTGGCCTTTTATCTAAGTTTCATTTTCCTATATGTCATGTGTTGCTCATTAGAAGAAAACTACCATAAACTAAGTCAAATCACATCTGGTCACATCTGGTCGCTAAATCACACGTCCCTTACGCTTGATACCTTACAGCCCATATGCAGACACCAGACCGTGATGTCTATTGCTGAGGTAAATCTGATGTGATTAAACGGATTTGTCCCACACGGTACAGGAATGTAGACTATTATAGGTAGAAAATGAACATAGGCGACTGAAAGGATTGAAGCCATAGACTTGTCATTGATTGTAACCACAAGTGCAGGCTATATTTTCACATTTCCGTCCATGAACTAACGTTCTTTCTTTGTATCACTACAACGACAGTATTTGTTGATGGACTGTAGGCTATATATCCAACCAGGCCCCCACATACAGCGCTTAGTCCAGTATCCAACGTGAGCGCATCTCTCACTGTGGGCTGCTAATGTGCATTCAAAGTGATCGGCTAATTATTGACCTCTGAAGCCAAAAGCCAGTCAGAGGGACTTAAAATAGGCTAAAGTGCGACCAAGTAATAAGTGGAGCCTCTATAAAGCTTCATAAAGCAAGGGGAGCTGCAGATTGTCTGCAGCTTCAGTGTTTGTTCATCGCCACATCATGCGAACCTCTGACATCACACATTATCTTTTTTATACATTTAAGAAATAGGCTATTGATTATAGCCTATATGATATATGAATGTGCCCATTGAGCAGTATATCAGCATAATTCCCAGTTCAAAGTAAAATTCCATGAGCTGATTCATTGCACTGGGCAGCTGAGTATAGACACACTCAGAAGGTATGAGAAAAAAAAAAGTATTGCCAGGTAATGCAAAACATATTGCAAGGGAATGCAAAACTTATTGCAAGGGAATGCAAAACGTATTGCGAGGGAATGCAAAAGTAGTCCCCTGAAAAAAATCGCGCCGTGACCCTTCCGGGGGCTCCGTACTTTCGCCATATAAGTCTATGGGGAAAAGTATTTTTGGGCCAGTGGGCATCATGTAACGGGTGTTGTAATTCCACTGTTTGGCCACTTGCCTCCGGCGAACTTCCTGGGGGCTTTGTTGACACCTTCAGTCTATGATTGACACCTACAGTCTATGGTTGATACATACACTGCTGCAATTAATAGAAGGCGCAGAATCTCTTCAGACTCCTCTCCATCAGCTCTGCAGAATTTATGCTGATTTATCTCTTTTACAAATATTAGTTGTGCTTTATGTAGTTGATGTTGGACAGTGATGGCATGTGGCTATGAGTCACTCATCAGGATTGTGAATTAAACTTGCCAGAGAGCTAATGGGATAACATTTCACTGGAATTGTACCTTGTAAGATTAATAAAATTGATTGATTCCAGTGCAGTGCCCACACAGTCCCAGCTTTTATTCTTTTATTAAAGAATTTTCCCATTTTCGTTGTTAAGCTGACGTATAACTGCATAATATCTTAATTACTCAAAAGATAAGGTGATTAAGAATGGAAAACATAGATTCAGTTTTGGCAACTAAAGCTGATGCCTGTTTGCCAGCCTTCAACCACTTATAAAAGTTTGTGTTGAGCCCTGCCTGCAGTTTTATTATCTTACATTAGTATCTGTTCATGTGGCTAGTGGGGATCATTGTGTTACAAATTCAAACCCTTTCTGTTTCATTGTCAGCTGCTCTTACATGACCATGTGTTGCTGATGATAATGGTAGTAAGTTTCTGTCTGTCTGTCTGTGTCTCTCAGTATTAAGCCGTTCTCTCAGCAAGCCTACTCTGTGCAGACAGCAGGGACCCCCACAATCTCAGGTGAGAGAGACTGTGGTACTATCTCCTTTCCCTAACGCAAACAGGTGGTCCTCTCTCCTGCCATTTAGGCCACTGGCTCTCTACTGGGTGGTATTTGACTCTTTCTGGGCACCCGGGTCTCCAGTGCGCCCTGAGGGTTGTCTTGTGAAGAGGACAAAACAGAAAAGGTGTCACTCTGACTTTTCTTACATCACTAGTGAATTACTTTGCCTTACTTCTTACAGTATCTACTCTAAACCCATTAAAGTTTAACTTAAAATTAACTATTTTCGCTAAGAAATTAGCATTTATATCCTTGGTTTACTTGGTCAAAATTGTAATTAACAAAACAGATTTTGTATGTGTGTGATAGCGTCCTAACGTGTGAATTTTGAGAGACAAAGTTGGTACTGTCATTTGGTGTCATTTTATTGGTGGGTGGACCAACAATTGCTTATAATTTCACTTTACCTACATTGGACACACAATCAGGCAGTTAACCAGCACTGGGATAGACGTTAAACGTTGCTTAGTCCCATCTGTGATATAGAACTCTACATATAGAATATAGAACTGTACGTATTACTTTGTGACCCCTTACCCATTACCCAGTGACAGGGGCGTAGCACAAGACCCTGGGCCCTATGCATAGGCAGTCCTGATGGGCCCCCATGTTCCTCAACTCCCCATCAAAAAATAAAATAATAATCGGGCCTTTGTACACATGAATCTGTAGGCCTAGATGTTTATAGGGTAATAACTATTAACTGTAATGCTTAGAGTAGCCTGATGACACACATTTCAAACCTCCTTTCTCAACATTCTCTAGCCTACTTTACTGTGGTTACTACTACATTTTGTTTGTTTTCTCTGTACCTTTCCTTGCCAGCCTGCTTACTATGGTGTCTCTCTGATCATCTGTTAATTTATCTGGCTATAGTCCTGGATCCTCTGGCAAAAACTGGTCTACACTGCTCTGCCTACTTTCCAGTTCCTCATCTCTCATTTCCACACTGTGCTCAGAGCAACACTCATGCTCTCTGCTGTCTTCACTCCCATCATCCTCAATCACATCTTCTCTATCATCTTTCTCTATGAAGGATACATTTGATATTAACCTCTTATCCTAATTGTAACCTAATATAATAAAACACACTAAGATGTTAGTGTTACTTAACACCTTTCAGTCAAAATGGCTAAACATGGTTTGCTTTAATTTTGATATAAGCTCACCTTGTCTCAAATCCAAAGAGGATGATGAGGGGTCTGTTGCTCCCTGGTGTGACAGTTTCTGAAACTGAGGGCCATGTGTTTCACTATGTTTCTACTGAATCTGACATAACTATAATGTTGACATGATATGTATCTACCGATGAGCTACCAAGCTACCTATGACACTGATTAGCCTATTATTGCTAATTATAGACATTATAGTCTATTCATTTAAATTAGGCTATTACAATGGTGTGTTGTATGCAAACAGCATTGTTAGTGTAGTTTATTTATTTAGCCTTTACCTCAGATTACATGTATAACCAAATTATCATTTGAAAGTGTATGTTCTGCTCTTTCAATGGGTTGTCTCAGTTCGTTTTTAGTTCTAACGGTCACGGAGATATTCAAGCAGTTTAGCACCATGGATTTCGTTTTCTAGTTTGTGCTCACCTTTCTTTGAAAAGAAGTCAGTTACCAATTGTTTCCCCTGCTTTCATTTTCTCTCCTCCTCCTGTCTTTCCTTTCTTTTTGGTAGCCTGATTTGGCTTTCTTTGAGAAAGACATTTCTACAGCAGAAGTTTGCGCTCCACCAGACGCTCAACTGATCTAACGTAAACAAAATGCGTGCAGATGGACTAAACCATTTGGGGCATTAGCAAGGGGAGGGTGAGACCTTAGTCTTTTTTGTATACAAATTGTCAATCAACCAAGTTATTCAGCCAATACACTAACTTTACATTTCATCTGACATGCATTATGAAATTTAATTAGGAAATGAAAATATCCAGGTGAAATAAAATATATTCCAGACTTTTCAAGGGCCCTTTCACCCCTTGGCCCTGGTAATCAGTATCGGTTTTACCCCCAGTCCGACGCCCCTGCCCAGTGATACAAATCGCATTGCATGAAGTTTTGGGTCAGCACCCAAGATAATTCACTGTATCATTGTTACTAGGGATGCACCAAAAATGTTTAAAATAACAATTTGGTTGATAGCTGATACCAATGGGCTGTTGTTGTTTTTCCCTTTTGTGACAGGGAAACAAATAAATCTTTATTATAAAAAATAACTGAACTGTTTTAAAGTCATTCTTCCCTACATTACACCACTTTTGTGCACAAATTCAATCATACAAATTTACAACTTTAATATATCATTCTTTCACATGAAAAATAACTGCTTCAAAAGCCCCTTTAGCATGCTATGCACTTAATGTTATCTACTCTGACAATAATCTTTCAGTACTTAGGCTACATAGCCAAAGAAAAAATGTGGTAAACATAAATTAAATCTAAATGTAAAAGCCATTAAAAAAGCAATATATTATCCTTGGAGTGCAACACTGCTTTTAAAATCTTTGTCAATCCATTGTCCGCTAAATCACGACTACTGGGCTGTGTGTATTCTTCAAAACAGTCATGTAATGCCTGGAACTCCATCACCTTGTTAGTTATCCCTTTAGCTTTGGCACTGTCCGTGGGGTATTTTCTCTCTTTCTTAAAGGAACACGCCGACTTATTGGGAATTTAGCTTATTCACCGTAACCCCCAGAGTAAGACAAGTCGATACGTACCCTTCTCATCTCCGTGTGTGCTGTAATGCTGTCTGACGGCTCCAGCATTAGCTTAGCCCAGCACAGATCCTGCAGATAACTGGTTCCAACTAGCCTACTGCTCCGAATTGTGACAAAATAATGCCAACATGTTCCTATCTACATGTTGTGATTAGCATAGTCACAGCATGTACAAAAAACAACGTAACATGAGACACAGCCATCTTCTAACAGTAAACAAACTGGGAACTATATTCTCAGACAGGCTTGCATATCACTCCGCCCAAGTACTATATTCTTCCGCCTGAGAATATAGTTCCCGGTTTGTTTACAGTTAGAAGACTGCTGTGTCTCAATGGTTCTACCAATACATCTGTGCATCCCTAATTGTTCCCTTTACATCTAGTTTTGTTAACTGCCTTTTTGTGCTGCACCCTGACCTCAGTCAGGCTTTGTCCATTAGACTTCAGTAATTACATACATTTTACACATTTGTAGCAAAGAATAATGCTAGCATTACTGCTAACCCTGTTAAATAGCATGACTTTATGTGTGTGTGTTTTCTAGGCTATGAGCCTCCCAATGCAGCCCAAACACACAGAGAGCCAGCGTGGCAGGGTCGCTCCATTGGCACCACCAAACTACGACTGGTAGAGTTTGCATCTTTCCTAGAGACACAGAGGGACCAGGAGGCAGTGAGTAACACACACACACACACACACACACACACACACACACACACACACACACACACACACACACACACACACACACAGAGCACCAGTCTACAATAAGCACTCCCTATTGTGTCATAAACAGAGATGACAGATAACCCCACAGAGAACAGCATTAAAGCCCTTTGTGTGTATCCTAGTATGAATAACCTTTGTAACCTCTCTCTCTCTGCTCAGTCTATCTGTTATCCTGCCACAATGTGGACTCACTGTCATTTTTCCTTGGGCTCACAGACAGCTGGCATTCATCTTCTTGCAACTGTTTGGACAGTTAAAAACCTCAAACTGTTCAATGTTGATTTTAAAATAGACTCTGTTGTCATAAGAGCCACTGGTAACACTTTACAATAAGGGTACATCAATTAGCATTACTTAATGCATCAATAAGCATTAATTAACTGTTAATTAAGGTGTCTAATAAACATTTATTAACAATGCTCATGTTTGTTCATAGTAACTAAGGTATTAATTGATGCACTATTTACCATTAGTTAATGCCTTACCTAACTGTTAATCACTAAGGTGTCTATTTTACCATTACTTAATGCAGTAATAGTCCTTGACTAACAGTTAACTTAGGTGTCTCTATTACTATTAGTTAATATAGAAAAAAGCCTGGACAAACTGTTAGTAACAGTTAACTAAGGTGTCTATTTTTATATAGATTATATTTGTTAATGCCTTGAGTAACTCTTAATAACAGTTAATGTGTGTATTTTACCATTAGTTAATGCAGTAACAAGTCTTGACTGTTTATAACAGTTAACTAAGGTTTCTATTTTACCATTAGTTAATGTAGTAGAAAGCCTTACTAACTTTTAATAACGGTTAACGAAGGTGTATTTTAGGTAATGTACTAAAAAGCCTAAACTGGAAATAACAGCTAACTAAAGTGTCTAAGTAAACCCTTAGTTGATTAACTTAATTAAGGTATGTTCTAATATTACTAGGTGGTTGATAAAGATGTTTGATAGCATGTGAGTCTTACGGTTCACAGCATCTCATTATGAGAAAACTGTTTTTATTGTTTACTTACGGGTTATGGTTGTCCACATACTTTTGTCCACTATATTTGTCCATCCTCCAACATATGACTTACTTTTGGTAGAGGGTGAGATCAGTGAAAAGACTCCATAGTCTCCGTGCAGAGGTTTGCTTGTTCCTTTGTCTTCATGTTGAGATTAACTTAAAGCCCAATTTATATAGATTATTGTGCATGCTATATAATCATTACTTAACCATAACTGGTCACTTGATTAATTTATAATAATACTGAATAAGCATTACTAAACCATAACTAAACAGTTATTAATGCTCTTTGGTATCCTTATTGTAAAGTTGAGAACATATGCACCTTAACTAACACTTAAATATTGTATAACAACACTGAATAAGCATCACTGAATCATACCGTATTTTCCGGACTATAAGTCACACTTTTTTTCCTACTTTGGCTGGTCCTGTGACTTATAGTCAGGTGCGACTTATATCTATCAAAATATATATAATTTAACATGTTTTTAAATGTTAATTCATACTGAAAACATTACCATCTAAAGCCGCGAGAGGGCGCTCTAGGCTTGTGACAACTAGAATGCTGCTACTAAAGACAACTGAGAAAGAAAAGAGAGAAACTGCAGGTAGTAAAATATGCAGCCGAAAACGGTAATCGAGCAGCAGAAAGAAAGTTTGAAATGAGAGAGAAACTTGTGAGGGACTGGCGAAAAGATGACTCTTACTGCAATGAAGAAATCAAAGAAAGCTAATCGGCTAATCGCGGGCTAAAAGCAAGATGGCCAGAGCTGGAGGAACGAGTCCACAGGTGGGTGCTTGAACAACGTGCTGCCGGGAGGGGCTTGTCAACGGTGCCGTTACGTCTCAATGCCCTGCTAGTTGTTCTGTGTGCTATTGTATAGTTGAATAACTGTTAATGTGTTACGTTAACGTACCGGACGCCTACCGTATTCAGCCTGTTGTTCTGTGTGCTATTGTGTAGTTGACAGATTAAAAAGGCAGTTTTTGGTCTTTGAGTTTGTGAAATAAATTTCTAAATAAATGCGACTTATAGTCCGATGCGACTTATATGTTTTTTTCCTCTTCATGACGCATTTTTTGACTGATGCGACTTATACTCCGGAGCGACTTATAGTCCGAAAAATACGGTAACTAAAGTTATTAATGCTCTTTGGTATCCTTATTGTAAAGTTGAGAACATATGCACCTTAACTAACACTTCATTAATGTATAACAATACTGAATAAGCGTCACTAAATCATAACTAAACAGTTATTAATTCTCTTTGGTATCCCTATTGTAAAGTTGAGAACATATGCACCTCAACTAACACTTAATTAATGTATAACAATACTGAATAAGCATTACTAAACAATGATTCATAGTGTATTAATACTCTTTGTCTTAAACATTCACACAGCTTTTAAACATTAATGAAACATTGTCAACGTGAAATCAAATCTTCATGACCCCTTCTGTTATGCACAAATATTCAAATTGTAAAAAAGGTTTTCATTTGATTGTGAGTTTGACTCAGTCAGTTTTCTTCTTTCTCTCCACTGAAGACTCAGCTATAACCGTGTGAGTCCTGTATGGAGATTACACTGGACATTTTCCCCCTCTTGTCATTCTCACTGGCATGTCTTCTAGATAGCTGCCCTCTCTTGAAACGTAACAAACCAAGTGGGATATATCAATTTATTTTAAATGCATGCAAAAGGTACAGATGCAAGGATTGATCGTTCACTAGATCAATGTCCGATCTTTACACATATTGTACACTCAAATGATAACAAAATATGATAGGGCAACCTTAATGGTACACACTACCAAGTGACGATCATGATTATCCATTATCTAGATTGTGTCCAGAATATTAATACATTGATGCATCTAACAGCCAGCAATCACAGCATTCAAATGTTTGTTTGTATAGATCACAGTATATAATACTATGGACCATAAATAATCATTATCAAAGTGTAGCCTCTCTGGCTGAAAGATGGTCTTCATGGCTGGATGATTTATTCACGCTCTTTGCAGAAATCAACCTAAATTAAAGGCCTAATAAAATATTAAAGGTGCAATATGTAATATTGTGTGTAATACTGGCAGCTAGCGGTTAAAATAGTTACTGCACTACCAATTCAAAATACTGGAGAGTCGTCTCCCCCGCCCCCTCCTGCCCAGACTCGAAGTTCACGGGGGTTGCCAGGCTGAGACCGCAGCATTCACAACAACGTTGCTAGACACTTTTCTCACATAGCCAGACATTACTCCACAGCACAGCGGAGTAGCTAACGGTAGATGCTGGCTATATTGACAGTCATAAAAGCCCGTGCTCACGCGGAGCTCTGTAACCAACTGACAGACACACTTTTTCGGCTTAAAATTACAGTATGAAAACTAAAACACAACAACCTCACTGTCTTCTCCACACGCCAGTCAGGCACACTTCCTCGGCTTAGAATTACAATACGAAACGCTAAAAAATACCACTACCTTACCGACGGAACACACTTCATTGGCTTAGAATTATGGCAAAACCATCGCTAAACACACTGCAAACTCACAGTCCTCTCTTTCCGATTTACAGCCACCCCTCTCCGTCGTAAAATAACTCACCGTTGCCGGCTCCAGCCGCTGACGAGGCTACACGCTGTAAACAGCCGTGGGCTGCTTGCCTGGTTCTCCGGTAACGTTAACAGGTAGCAGGGTTAGCATGGCGGCGTTAGCCAGGACCAGTCGGGATCACTTTACTGGCTGTGTCTCAATTGTTTTTGCGAGTAACCAACTCGGGTACTCTAGCTATATAATTCAATGTGAGAACACAAATGTTGAAATGACAAAAAATGCCGTCCCTAGTAGCTGTGATAAATTAGCCTGAAGCTAATGCTTACCGGTTCAGGAGAAAATAAGCCAACTCTGCGTCCTTTTGGGCTCTAAGCTGTCTCCATCTTTCAAATACATCTCCATTATTTACCAGGGGGTTGTTATGTCTCTGGTCACGCAACTGTTAGAAACATGCTGTTTTCTTTTTTTTAGGTCGGGTAGAATCTATCTCCATTGATCCTGTTTGTTTGTTTGTTTTGTTTCATGGCTGTACTAACGTTACAGCTGTAGCGCGCTGGGTTTTTACAGGTATATCTGGCAACCCGGCCTGGCTGTCAAACTGGGCAGTTGATAACAACACACAGATCAAAACATAAACATAAATTCCGTCACGGAATGTAAATTTCAAAAAGAAAAAATACTGAAATTAGCATTGTTGTCAGAAAAGATAGTATTTCAGTTTAACATGTTTCCTTAATATCTGATGAGGCATTGGTGTCATTTTTGGATTTATTACAGTACAAATATTACATATTGGACCTTTAAATAAAATATAAAATGATTCTCCTTTGAACCTTCTGTCACATCCAGTATACTGTAGTAATTACATTTCTGTCTCTCAAGTTACACCGTTTCATGTAGCTTAACAGGCTCATTAGCCTGGTAATATTAACTGCAGGCTAATATGTTGACATGCTAGCTTTACTTGCACAACACTCCTCTCCAAGTCCGTAAAACTCTTAAAAGGCATATCATAAAGTGACTGAAAATACAAACTATATTAGAGGAAACACTGACAAACATTGTGCCCTTATCAGCCAGATGATAAACAAGATAAGCATACAACACGTTAATTTCTTTGTCAGAGTATGAGCAGCACATGTTGCCCGCGGCCGCAGCCCACTTATAATACGTCCGGTTTTGATCTTTTCAAAATAAAAGCATTAGAAAACGGCTATGAATTATCAGGGTCATTTAGAGCTATTTTAGCTAGATTAGCTCAGTGGCGGCTGCTGGTCATTCAAAGAGGGGAAGCTCATTTTTTGTCTACATCATAACAATTGTCCATTTATTTATATTAATATTATAATAATATATACAATAATGATGTAATAAATAATATAATATAATAATAATAATATAATTATTATTATAATAATTTATAATATCCGTGAGAAGGTTTCATCAAGAGGCATGGCCAGCAGTACATTTTCTTTGTCTTACGTACGCTAACTGTCTTAGTAAGGAAAAAACTTTCAAATGGCTTTCCCAAAATCAGGTTGACAATATTAGCATTGTCTGACATCGTGTGCAGTTTTCTAGCTGGCTAGTTCACCCCTACAACACTAGACCAGCCTACTCTATGTATGAATGAATGATCAAACGAACAAAATGATATTAAACTCGAAGGAGGAAATGTGGGAATTAGGTTAAACTGAAACAAGGAATGTGGTGTATAATTGTATGAAATGTATGATGAAAATTGGCTAGCAATTTCGCCAAGAAAATACCAAGAAATAGGTTGTAGCAGTTCGTCTTTCAACTACACTTGCAAAATCCACGATGGGACTGAGCTGAGCTCTGCTTGAAGTTGAACAGCTTCGGCGACTTTTTATAGTACAAAATCGCTGTCAATCAAAAGGAGATACGGTCCTTTGACAGACCCTCCAATCATCACGCAGATGCCCAGCGTCCAGGCCAGCCCACTGCTCTATTGACCCCCAGAGATGCTGAGCGTCCGTGGGCGGGACATAATCACAGCATTTATCCAATGACTGTCTAGTTTCAAAGCACTGAAAAAAACTGTTCAAAGCAGCCCCATTGATTTCAACGGACGCTAAGCTTCAACAGGGAAATGCACTGATACGCTACGGGAATGTATGAGAAGGAAATCGAGTCAGACAATTTTGAACCAACTCGTCGTTGAGATGAACGTATTCTAACTCATTTTAGTCAAAATGTTAACACAATAGTACATATTTGACCATTACATTTTAGAGATTTTAGGGGAAGCTGAGCTTCCCTTGCAGTCTTAAAGAAATCACCACTGGATTAGCTCTAACATAGGCTCATATTAGCAGGCATGGCTAAATTAAAGAAAGATAGATAGATAGATAATAACTTTAGTTTCAAACCTTTATTTATCCAGGAAAAAACTCCTTGAGATTACAAATCTCTTTTACAGGAGGGTCCTCTTGTAACCACACACCGCTGTTAACTTATGTTAGAGCTAACCTAACAGCCAAGCTAGCTCTAAGTGACCCAAATATTATTTTGTTTCACTTTTAATAATCCATAGCAGTTTTCCAGGTTTAGCGCTTTTATGTTGAAAAGATCAAAACCGGAAGTATAGTAGGATCCCACAAGCGGGCGAAGTTTGTAGCTCGTACTCTGCCAGACCAGCAAAATGTTTTATGTTTATCTTGTTTAGCACCTGGCTGATAAGGGCACAAGGTTGGTCATTGTTTCCTCTAATATTGTATGTATTTTGAGTCACTTTATGATATTCCGTTTAAGAGTTTTACGGACTTGGAAATGAGTATGTGCAAGTAAAGCTAGCATGTCAACATATTAGCCTGAAGTTAATATTACCAGGCTAATGAGCCTGTTTACATGAAAGGGTGTAACTTGAGAGATAGAAATGCAATTACTACAGTATACTGGATGTGACAGAAGGTTCAAAGGAGAACCATTTTATATTTAATTGAATATTTCATTTTAATTAATGTTGATTTCTGAAAAACAAGTGAATTAAAAACGGGAAGTAACACTCAATTTAAGCACTCAAAGGGAAATTTACTAGCCTGACGTGGTCCTACTCAGATTCTAGTCAGAATGTGAGTCTGAAACCGCTCCAATGGGCTGTGATTATGGGGGGTGTTCCAACCGAACCAGGAAAAAAAATGCCTCTGCATTCATTGGATAGACCTACAACCAATCAGAGCAACAGAACTCAACTCAACTGTCAACAGAACCATATGTCAATGAACAGAACTCAACACTGTGTATCGTCTCCATAGCAACCACTCTTTGCACAATGCATTCGTTCTAACTTCCGACTTTTAGACTTTTTTGAAGCTGGATATATCATTTGTTGCGTGTAAATATAAATGTGGATAACGTTAGTGATAGTGACATGCTTGCTACAGTTGCGTGTCTAGAGATGAATCGGAGAAAACACGTTTTATTTCTCTGATTCACAGCTTTGTTCTAGCGCCGCTGGGCGCTCCCTCTCTTCAGTCTCTCTCTATGTCTCTCCACCATATAAGGCTCTCTCTCTTCAGTCTCTCTCTATCTCTCTCCACCATATAACGCTCTCTTCAGTCTCTCTCTATCTCGCTCCACCATATAACGCTCTCTCTCTTCAGTCTCTCTCTATCTCGCTCCACCATATAACGCACTGTCTCTTCAGTCTCTCTCTATCTCTCTCCACCATATAACGCTCTCTCTCTTCAGTCTCTCTCTATCTCGCTCCACCATATAACGCTACCGTGCTTTCGGGCAGTTGTTGAGGCTCCTCCGCTGAGGATTTTAAAATGAATGTGCTGTCGATATCTTCTGTAACCGACGCGATGGTGGAATCTACACATCTCAACAAATTCAACCCAAGCGTTCTTTGGTGACGTGACTGATTCTGTTACTGTTGATCATCTGTCCGAAAATCTGATTGGTCCGAAGAGGCATGTTTGAAACTGCAAAAGAAAAATAAAGTCTTTGTGAACCATTAGTTAAAGAGAGACAGGCCATCTTTCAGCCGGGGAGGCTACACTATGATAATGATTATTAATGGTCCATAGCAGTGGTTCCCAACCTGGGGTCCGGGAACCCCTCAGGGGGGTGGCAAAGATCACAGGGGGAGCGCAAGTCTTTATCTGGTTTGAGGTTGAGGTAAAATAAATAATATTTGCACAAATTATGATAATTCACTAGAATTTAAAATGTATACAAAAGTCTGTATAAAAACTATATATTTTTGTTCTGGCTTAAAATTGTAGGCAGGCTACTTAGTAGGCCAAACCTCCGGGACCTCTTAACCCTTGCTGTCATCAGGTCAGCTGCTAGCTATCATCCCGCCACGGCATCACTATTTTATGAATGAAACATGTCAGAGAAATGTAAAAGTGCTGATGACTCCTCTGTATCAAAAAAGAAAGTAAGGCTCTATCTCGAGAGTTACCTCAACTCCGGTTTCGGGGGGGCTCAGCTTTTTTTAGACATAAGTTGGGGCCAAGGAAAAAAGGTTGGGAACCACTAGTCCATAGTATACTGTGATCTATACAAACAAACATTTGAATGGTGTGATTGCTGGCTGTCAGATGCATCAATGCATTAATATTCTGGACACAATCTATATATGGGATAATTATGATCGTCACTTGGTAGAGTGTGTACCATTAAGGCTGCCCTATCATGTTTTGTTATCATTTGATTGTACAATATGTGAAAAGATCTGACGCTGATCTAGTGAAAGATCAATCCTTGCATCCGTAGCTTTTGCATGCATTTAAAATAAATTGATATATCCCACTTGGTTTGTTAGGTTTCAAGACAGGACAACTATCCAAGACATTCCAGTGAAGATGACAAGAGGGGGGAAAATGTCCAGTGTAATCTCTATACAGGACTTACACTGCGATAGCTCTGAGTCTTCAGTGGAGAGAAAGAAGAAAACTGACTGACTCAAAATTAAATGAAAACCTTTTTTTACAATTTGAATATGTGTGCATAACAGAAGGTTGTCATGAAGATTTGATTTCACGTTGACAATGTTTCACTAATGTTTAAAAGCTGTGTGAATGTTTAAGTCAAAGTATTAATAAACTATGAATCATTGCTTAGTAATGCTTAATTAGTATTGTAATACATTAATTAAATATTAGTTAAGGTGCATATTTTCTCAACTTTACAATAAGGCTATCAAAGAACATTAATACCTGTTAATTTATGGTTTAGTAATGCTTATTCAGTATTGTTATACATGGATTTCAAACTTGACAGGTGACTTTTTACGGGCACGAGTAAGTGCAGTGCCAGGTTTGACGTTGTTTGGATTAGAAATGCAAAATATATTGTTAAATATATAGGTAAAAGAAGCACACATTGGCTTTTGCTGCTCTAGCCGCTGGCCACTCCCCCTCCAACCCTGAGGACCAGAGACAGAGAGTAGCAGAGCTTTGGCAGCCAAAATGTGACACACACCTCAGACCCACAAAGATTTACAAAGTAGCACTACTTTGGATTGACTTTCAATAAAGAAACAAAAATTCCCGAATTTAAGGATGTTTCAGAATCACACACATGCAAAGCACAGCCAGCTACAGACAAGTGGTAGCGAGGCGTATCTGTATATGTGTGTCCATGTTTGGGGGCGTGTTTGGGGGGGGTAACTTGCACATCACACGCAGACGCCACATGCAGAATGCTTTACAACAGTGGGGGGACTCTTTTCCTGCTATTGTATTAAATTGCTGTGAGCTGTCAGAACATAACGTAATCTCTGAGATTATTCCTTCACAGCGCTGTGCAATGCAAGAAAATCTCAGAGTTGAACCGGACACATCAGTTTTCATCAGACTCACCCTGGGTCGGGATAATTAAGTCTACTGCTAACTTACAACACTAATAACATTACCGTCGCCAAAATGCCCTGCAAATCAAATTCCCTACATCACCGTTAACCGTCAAGCCACTTAACCTGTATGGAAATGAACACCTCTGCTGAAGTGTTAAATTTGTTAACGATCCTACAACACGAGACAACTCAGTCTCTCTCTCTCTCTCTCTCTCTCTCTCTCTCTCTCTCTCTCTCTCTCTCTCTCTCTCTGCGTACACATACACACACACACACACACACACATGCACGCATGGTCCAGTTCTGGTGGTTGATTAACGCAGATATGTGCTGACAGGGACATCCCTAGGATTGAAAGACAGGGGGGGCTTAGTCCCCAGGGTATTTGTAACTTGCGTTTGCAAAATCTTTTGTTACTAGCTACACTTATGTCAACAACCAGTCAAGAAACCAAGATGTTAACAAGTAAAAAGTGACAGACCTATTCTCTTCTTCCATTTCTACTCTATTCCTTCTGTCTTTTCCTTTAAGATAAAACAAAACCCTGATGCTAATTTTATGACTTCGAAATGCAAATTTGGTCACATGAAACAACATCCAAAATGTCCAAAAACGGAGAAACAGAGGCCAGACAGCTAATAAGTTGTTAAGTTAAACAAATATGACAAATAGCAGTACAAGAAAAAGAAGAAAATAGGCATCACTGCATACTTTATCATGTAAGATATTAATACGGCTTCTATTTAAAGTGGCTACTGTCTAAATACAATAACCTGATGGCGGAAGGAATAAAATATTTGGAGTAAGTATTACTCTATATACTGTATGTACTGTATGTAGGATTGCTTTCATTTTATTTTCACATGTGTATCTGTGGGCATGTGCTCATCTTTAGCCTAGCCTACATTTAGGCAACACCTACATTTATTTTATTTATTTATTTATTCGGGACAGTGCCCATTAATGAACAATCTAACATTTCTGTACAGACTGTAAATGAGCCAGGTTATAGCATAAATGCTAATTTTCACCTGTAGTCCCGAGGCAGGAAAACAACAACATACAAGATAATGCAAAACAAAAGAATATGACAATATACAATATCAAACATTAGCACACATTCAGACAGATTACATTACATCACTAAAATTAGTCAAAATGATGACATAACTGGGAACTTTTAAGAAATAGTTTAAAGTGCTTTTTAAATATACAATAAGTTGGACATTCTCTAATGTATTTCATTTATCACAGCCAATGAATGCAGAATAGGGGTGGGCGATATGGGCAAAAAATATCTCTCTTTTTTCAGATTTTGACGAAAACGATAATTAGACGATATCCTTTAAAAATGTGTTTTTAAAAGTCTGAGTTACTTAATCACTGATGATGATAATGGGCACAATGTTGAATGAAAACAGTTCTTATTTATTTTCTTTAAAATAATTCTTTAAATTTAAGTATTCAAGTAAAAATAATACAAAGAGAAAATACTAATACTATACTAATTGAACTAGTATAGGAACACTGAACTCTGAGTACACATTCAGTTGTTCACCTCTGCTGTAATGTCAATTGTGGAGCATACAAGCAAGATGAAATCATAACAATAAACAAAGGGCTCTGTTCTGTAACATATTGCACACAACCATGTCCTTATTGGAAGCAGTCCTGGAGCTGGGACAGGGCTGTGTCAGGCCAGGTTCTGATAGTACTTGGCTGTATAGTCCTTCTGACTGGGATTTATGCTGGGATCAGGATTAGTTTATGTGATCTGACTGGCCCAGGTGAGGTAGAGGAGCAGTTCTGTGTGCTTTCTTGATGTTAGAGTATACATGGTCTAGTGTGTTCTTCCCTCTAATAGCACAATCTACATGCTGGAAAAAAGCTGGGGAGTACAGACTTTAAGGACGCCTTGTGAAAGTCCCCTCCAGGTGATCGCGCTGCAGTTTGTTCACTATGGTTAGCAGTGAGCCAAACTTGTGCTAATGTTAGCATCAGGGGCTACGTAGATGGCAGTGTGCTGTTTTCGTAGTAAATAAAATGGCCTGTATATTACCGACAGGGCTCCAGGTCAGGTGAGACGTGCAGGGCAACGATCCTGCGGTCGGTACTCTATTCATAGTGCACAAAAATGTACAGTCCTCCGCTCCGCCTCTGGAATTATTTTCTTATCCTGCTGGTAGCTAGCTCGGCGTGCTAGCGCCGACAACAACCTGGAGCGGACGGTCTGGCTATGTCCGCCGGGATGTTATGAGCCGCCCGGAAGGCTCTCGTAACGGCTGTGCTGTATCATAGTCCTGTATTGATTATTTCAGTGTGGCTGTACTTGTATAAATATACACCGACAGGAGAGCTAGCAGTCGCTGAACAATAGCGCGCCGCCATCTTTGTTGACATGCGTGAATGTGTAGCATTCCAATCGGTTCCAATGCGTGTTTTGAAGTGTTTCTTTCTACGTAATTTAAATACTCGATAATGTCAATTTGCACATCGTTAACACAACAATGACTATATTATCGTAAACGATATATATCGCCCACCCCTAATGCAGAAAGTTAAATTGGTTAGAATATAGCTAGCATATATTAAAGGTACTTTATTTACTTACTTTATTGTCACATTTCACAACGTAGCGAAATTCATTCTCTGCATTTAACCCATCCCTCAAGGGAGCAGTGGGCAGTTATTTACAGCGCCCGGGGACCAACTCCAGATCTGAGCCAGTGCCTTGATCAAGGCCTACACTGTAAGCCAGTAGTAGGCTATACAGTGGAGTTGCACCTTATGTGATTTGGTGTCCTTCTGTAAGTAATTTTGGGGTACAATTTGGTTTTGAAGAATTCTACAAACAGCAATATCACAGGCCAAGCAATCGCCCGTTCAAACAGGCACATTTTCAACGGGCACTGCACTTGTTAATTAAGTGATAGTTAAGGTGCATATGTTCTCAACTTTACAATAAGGCTATCAAAGAACATTAATACCTGTTTAGTTATGGTTTAGTAATGCTTATTCAGTATTGTTATACATTAATTGTTAGTTAAGGTGCATATGTTCTCAACTTTACAATAAAGATACCAAAGAGCATTAATAACTGTTTAGTTATGGTTTAGTAATGCTTATTCAGTATTATTATAAATTAATCAAGTGACCAGTTATGGTTAAGTAATGATTATATAGCATGCACAATAATTTATATAAGTTGGGCTTTAAGTTAATGTCTACATGAAGACAAAGGAACAAGCAAACCTCTGCACGGAGACTATGGAGTCTTTTCACTGATCTCACTCTATACCAAAAGTAAGTCATATGTTGGAGGATGGACAAATATAGTGGACAAAAGTATGTGGACAACCATAACCCGTAAGTAAACAATAAAAACCGTTTTCTCATAATGAGATGCTGTGAACCTTAAGATATACTATGCTATCAAACCTCTTTATCAACCACCTAGTAATATTAGGAAATACCTTAACTTTACTTAGACACTTTAGTTAGCTGTTATTTCCAGTTTAGGCTTTTTAGTACATTACCTAATGTTGAAATATACACCTTAGTTAACTGTTATTAAAAGTTAGTTAAGGCTTGTTACTGCATTAACTGATGGTAAAATAGACACCTTAGTTAACTGTTAACAGTTAGTCAAGGCTTGTTACTGCATTAACTAATGGTAAAATACACATTGTTTAACTGTTATTAACAGTTAGTTAAGGCATTAACAAATGTTAAATAGACGCCTTAGTTAACGGTTATTAATATTTAGTCAAGGCTTAATATTGTATTTAATAATGATATGATAGACACCTTAATTAACTGTTTTAAACAGTTAGTCAAGGCATATTACTGCATTAAGTAATGGTAAAATAGACACCTTAGTTAACTGTGATTAACAGTTAGGTAAGGCATTAACTAATGGTAAATAATGCATCAATTAATACCTTAGTTCACATGAACAAACATGAGCATTGTAAATAAATGTTTATTAGACACCTTAATTAATGGTTAATTAATGCATTAAGTAATGCTAATTGTAAAGTGTTACCGAGCCATTCAACTGAAGCACTGAGAAGAACAGCTCTAAAAAATGTCAGAGGGAACTGACACTCCAGCCTTACATCCACCAAAAAGCACCTTAAATTGACTGTTTGGGAGCATTTGTGGTCTTTCTCTCTCTGTGTTTGTATAGCCTATGTTCTGTATAGCCTATTCCCATTTAACCATTATAAATGAATAGCCATATGTTTCTCTATTTTTTTTTCCACCTTTATTTATACAGGGAAAGATCAGACTGAGACACAGGTTTCTTTCACAGCTGAGCCCTGTGTACAGCATTATTTAAAAAAAATACAGAAACATGTGGCCGGATTGGCTCAGTGGGTAGAGCAGGCGCACATCTACTTGGAGGTTTATACCTCGATGCAGAGAGCCAGGGTTCGAGTCCAACCTGTAACGATTTCCTGCATGTCTTCTCCCTTTCTCTCTCCCCTTTCTCACCTAGCTGTCCTGTCAAATAAAGGCAGTAAAGCCCAAAAAATAATCTTAAAAAAATAAATAAATACAGAAACACAACACTATTACAAATAACAATTACATTCAACAACAATTTGTTCATTAAGCATGGCTTTGAATTGCCAAGTGGAAACCAAGACATATTCCAAGTAAAAGAGGCATTGTTTACAAATGCAGTTTTTCTTAACTCTGAATGAGCCCGAGGATCCTCCAGTACCAACGAATCTTTGGAACGAGTTTGGTAACCGCCACTTTTCCTATTTAATTGTCCGCTAAGGTAGTCAGGAAGCTTATGCATTATAGCCTTATAGACAAACATCAACCAAAGCCTGGTCCTCCTAGAGACCAATGAGTCCAGCCCACTAGTGTAGTGTACAGAACACAATGGTGTGTGCAAAAATTGAAACCAGTAACAAAACACAATGCTGCATGACAAACTGCATCTAAAAGTTTTAACACAGAGGTTGGTGCATGCATATACAGTAAATCACTGTAGTCCAGCACTGACATAAAATTACTTTTAACAACGTCAATTCTATGCTGGTAAAAGAAACTAATTTTAATTATTAGCCTCTTTTCCACATCAGCAATATGTGGCAGGCAAGAACAGGTGTAATGTGATCTCGTTTATGAGTCCGGTAAGGAGTCGAGCGGCAGCATTTTGAACCAGGAGAGGGAGGCCTGGCTAATGCCTACATATAAAGCATTACAGTAATCCAGGCGAGTGGTGATAAAAGCATGTATAACCCTCTCAAAATCAGTGAAAGATAAAAATGAAAGAAACTAGTTAAAAAAAAAAAAATTGTATTTCTTTTGCCCTCACTGAGGGCATCACAACTATGAATGAACACATGTGGAATTATGTAATTAACAAAAAAGTGTGAAATAACTGATGTCTTATATTCTAGTTTCTTCAAAGTAGCCACCCTTTGCTCTGATTACTGCTTTCCACACTATTGATGAACTTCAAGAGGTAGTCACCTAAAATGGTTTTCCAACAGTCTTGAAGGAGTTCCCAGAGATGCTTAGCACTTGTTGGCCCTTTTGCGTTCACTCACACATATTTATGTTGAAGCTGTTCGAAAGACATCATGTCTCCTTCAAACGACCCAGCATGATTAAACCTTTCTCTCTCTTTTTGAACCCCACACCTAAGTTGGATGGAGTAAAGTCCGTGTTTTATGCAATTTTCATTGCTCTAGATATTGACATGGGTAATTTTAACTTCTTCCTAATCATAGACCATATTTTTAAAGTGGTTCTTACCCATTGATTGCTACTTTTATTTATCCTCCAGGTAGCCTGATTCATAAATGGAATCGTGTCCAAGTGCACTTCTGGGCAGTCTGTCTGTTCCATCCCAACCCATATGGTATTTTTATCTTGAGATATCCACGCAACCATTGATCTAAGCTGAGCTGCCAAATAGTAATTTTTCAGGTTAGGCAAATCTAGGCCTCCGTTTCCTTTTGAACATAGCAATCTTTTAAGTTTAATTCTGGGTCTTTTGTTTTGCGAAATAAATGTAGATAGCCATTTGTTAAGTGTTTTAAAAGTAGAGATAGACACCTCTAGGGGTAGAGTTTGGAACAAAAAGAGAAGCCTTGGCAGAATGTTCATTCAAATTGTTTCCACTCTCCCTATTGGGGATAAAGGGAGGGCTTCCCATCTCGTAAGGTCATTTTTAATTTCCCCCATCAGTTTTCTATAGTTGGCCTTGAACAAATGTAGCATTTCAGAAGTTAGGACAATTCCTAGGTATCTAAACCCTTGGTTAGGCCAGTGGAATTTAAATATTCCCGTTAGTTGGGTCAGCCATTGCCCCACCAACATCAGTGCCTCAGATTTTGATTGATTAATTTGATAGCCTGAGAGTTCTCCATATTCTTTTAGAGTCCTTATCAGTACAGGGACAGAAGAAACTGGGTCGCTGATATACGTCAATACGTCGTCCGCATAGAGCGAAATCTTTCCTCCGCCCATCATCTTTTATACCCTTAATATTATCATTTTCCCTGATTAGAGCTGCTAGCGGTTCAATATTAAAGGGGTGATAGAATGCAAAACCGATTTTACCCTGTCATAGTTGAATAACGACGGGTAAATAGGACATGCATATAAGCTCAAAATCCCATTGACACCCCTTTACTATGAAAATCTCATATTTTGAAACTGCCGCTGAAAACGGTCGAATCTCAACAAAGCTAGTTGCTTGCGTAAGCATCTCAAAATCCGGAACCTTTGTCACAGCCGTGGGTGTTTTATTAAGAGAACGGTCCGCTCCATTTACATTTAGGCTACACAACTGACCTGTGATCAGTTAGTCTTCTGAATCTAGGTCGTGCAGATCTCAGAAAATGTATACATTGTTCATATGCTATTTTACCATTAAATTCACTTCTGAGACTTTTTTAATGCGAGAAATCAACTATGTAGAGGTCAATTATAAAAATTCCTCTCGAAAATTGATGTTGAAATTTTGTCCGACTGTGTGTCGGAGAACAATGCCCCCCTTACCCTGGCCTGCTGTGAGACGTTAGCTCTATCTGCAGCCACAACGCCACCAAAGTCACCGTTTTGGCGTAATGAAATACGCCAGTTCTGACAGAGCTCAGGCGCTGCAACTCCCCCTTCTCTGCTAGCTAACTTAAATGTGGTGTTGTGGTTGTGAGTGAAAGAAAAACGGTCAGCGAGCTTGTTACGCCAGCATTCTCTTACCACAGGTTCCAGTTACTCTTTTAATGTGTGTAATTATAATGTGTTGAGTTATTTAAACAAACGATTGGGGAAATAAACACTGCTTGTCCGTGAGTCTCATTGATGGAGCCTGCGGCTGGATGGAGTTCTATCAATGAGAGCTAGCTAGCCTCCTCAACAAAAATTCATTAACTTGAAATCGGACACCGTTGTTAGCTTAATAAAACATTTAGTTAGATGTTCAAATGTTAATATACTCGAATTACGACCAAAAATGAAGCTAACTAGCCGCAATCTGTACACATAGGATTGAAGGGACAGTCGCAGCTAACGAAACCCTTACAGCTCACAAATATTCATTAACTTGAAATCGGACACCGTTGTTAGCTTAATAAAACATTTAGTTAGATGTTGTATAAGTGGCGGTGACGAAATTCAAACTGTAAATATACTCAATTACACCAAAAATGAAGCTAACTAGCCGCCAATCTGTACACATAGGATTGAAGGGACAGTCGCAGCTAACGAAAACCCCTTACAGCTCACAAAATTATTCGTTAACTTGAAATCGGACGCCGTTGTTAGCTTTATAAGACATTTAGGTATATTTTGTATAGCTATGGTGCGTGACATGTGTGTAACATGTGGTAAGAGATCTGGTGTAACAATAAAGCTCGCTGACCGCGCTCTCACACACGGGCCCATTTAGCTAGCAGGAAGAAAGAGATGGAGTTCTGTGCAGTGGCAGCGGTGTCTGTAGTACACTACGCGTGCTAGCAGCACGGGGTGCTTTTCTGGTATGAGGTTTGCTGTGGGCTGCCAGAGCTCAATCTAACCAGCCGCGTCTGTGCAGGAAGGGGTGGAAAAGGCGGCGCAGGGAGCAACACAGGCAGCTGAACTCCGACATACAGTTTTACCAAATTTGCAATTAGCCATCCATTTTCGTAAAACGGCCCATATTTCAGCTTTATATAGTTGATTTGCCTCCCCCACCAAAAGTCTCGGAAGTGAATTTGGTAAGGGAACAGTGCGTGTGTGCAATATGAGATTCTGTCGCGTTTCTCTAATGTGTGTGTATTGGGGGTCAACCAGAAGCCAGGGCCACTTCTAATGCGTAGGTATGGCTGGCTCAACCAGTCAGCGACGTCTCTACGTGTGTTACAGGGCTAAGGCTCAACCAAGCAGCGCGCGAGCTCATCTAAATATTCATGACCATACCATATTTGGAATTTGAAAAACTTCTTGTTACAAATAGGGCCAAAACACAGGGATGCATAAGGGCCAATAAAATATCAACCAGGCCATTTTCAGCCCAACTAATGTTACATACCCCATTAGGAGACCATAAGGAACAGTGTGAAATACCCTATATAATCATTCTTTCACCCCTTTAATAGCAAAGAGCAAGGGACTGAGACAGTCTCCCTGTCTGACCCCCCTCTCAAGGTGGAAAAAGTCCGAACAGCACCCGTTCACTCGAACGCATGACTTTGGATTTGTGTATATAACCCTTACCCAATCCACAAACCTCGGCTGGAATCCCATAGAAGCCAGTGTTTTATACAGAAATTGCCAATTCACTTTGTCAAATGCTAAAACAATAAAGGGTGATGAGATGGGTTTTAGCGATATCTCGCGAGATTAAAATTCTTCGAGGGAGTGAAAAGTTGTCTCGGAGGCGGGGCGTTGATGTCAGCGTGATGGAGCGTGGAATTACTATTGAAGATCCCCCTGACACTTTTAAATCATTTGTGTGGCAACATTTTGGTTTTCCTGCGGAAATAATAAACGGCCAAAGTAGTGACAGACAAGACGAACACAATATGTAAACATTGTAAGAAAAAATGCCGTTTACCGCGGCTAACACGGGTACACATGCAAAAACACTTACAGCACCACCACAGCTCTCTACTAACTACTGCGCGGGTGACACCCCGTCTCACAGATGCTGCGCGCGTAAGACAGCGCTTTGAAGCCCAATTCATGCGTACTGCAAATTGAGACCGTGCCACCCAAAATCAATGCTTGCTCAAAAAGTTGGTCGCTCTATATCCTCGAGCCCAAGGCAGCCAAAACGAACATTACTTGACAGTTCAGCACGCTACTGTTGCCACACCCACCCCTCAGTTGAACTGCTTACTAGGTTGTTGTCTCAACTTTTTGTTGTTGTCATGACAGCCACGCACCGCGCGTACACCGTGACATACCCAGACACACTGGGAAGGAACTTTTAGATGCGGGCTGTTCCAAAAATTGAGAAAGAGACTTAGTCCTTACTCTGAGGCACCGCCATCAATTAAAAGAGAAGGTGTGGGTACAAGAAAGACTGGGAAAATGAATATTTGTGGCTGAAAGGTGTTGAGGGCAGAGGTTATGGGCTTGAGGCCGGAGCGCAGCGCTCCCCTCCTCAGGTCCACAACACACCCTGCTGGAGCCTCCGCTCCGTCTCCTTCAGCATCAAACATTTTGCCGGGGTTCGAGCCCGAATGTTTTGAGTGTAACCCCCAAATGTATTTTGAAAAGTTGACTGACAAATATGAAACCGGGCTAATGTCCATTCTCTGTAAAAGCCGCGCAGCTTCAGGTTTATGGATGCGCTCTGCTGTGGACATGATGCCCAATGTGTCGCGGGTTTGAGCTTCGTGTATTTCTGCCAGAAGTTCGGGTTTCCACCTCCGATGTTTAGCGTAGCGTGGCTACAGCCACTTCCCTAAACAGTCTCAAATGGGGCTCTGTGTTTCAGACGGGGCTCTGTGTCTGTCAGGAGGTTCGAGATGATCACCCAGAGCACACGCGAAAACGGAATGCAACAGCAGACTACGTGCAGGTAGCCTATAGATTATTTTCTAAAATATAGTGACTTTATTCTCGTAATAGCCTATATTAAAACTTTATTTTTTCACAAAATATTCACGACTCCTTCAAATCTCAGAGAGCACAGATGGGATGAGTTATATTTTGAATGTGCACAAAGTTTTGGACATGAGCAGAAATCTTGCTCAATCATCTGAAATATTACAATCAAAAGGTTTATTAATAAATTAAATGAATAATGTATCACTGAGGTGAATAATTGTCATATGCACATTTAAGGAGGTTACTTCCCCAACAAAAGATGCAAAAAATAAAAAAAAATTTTTTTTTTTTTTTTTTTTTTAAAAAAAAAAAATAAAAAAAAAAAAAAAAATAAAAAATAAAATTAAAAAAAGAGGAAAAAAAAGAAAAGAACCTGATAGCCTTACTGCAATATTTTCCATTATGTTGTTATATTTGGATTGTAGCCTAATTTTTTCCTTTACATAAAGATAAAGGTAGAAATAGGTGCATACAAATTCACCAAAATGCAGAAAATTAAGTGTTTAATGCTAATGTGGGGCACCCGCGCGGCAAGCAGTGTCCCACATTGTCCCTCAGAAACATACCCCTTGTCCCCCTTGGGCTTATTAGCAGTATGGTCACCCTAACTACTGCACACCGCGAAAACATTTAAAGGGCAAACAACTCTAAAAGCCTTTGCATCTATGCCACCGGTAAGTGCATGAGCCACGGCAATAACGAGGGACATATGGTTGTTTTCATTGCAGCTGATATGGGGCCATTTTCTGTGGTGGAAAAAACATTTTGCAGTGTTTGCACGTCCTTTACTGCATATAATTCATTAAAATAGTTAAATAAAAAATTGTTAAATAACATTCATCATTAATAGTTGATTTCAAAATGCACCTAAATTGTTTTGCATTTTGTGATTTTTCAGTTGAATAAAAAAACTATTTTCCATTCATATATTTCATCATTGAGGATTTCTTTAAATTTTTTTTTTTAAATCTCGTCTCGTCTCGTTCTCGTGAACCCAATCTCGTGATGTGTCTCGTCTCGTGGAGTAAGTGTCTCGTCACACCCCTACTAAAAACAGTTTTGCATACTTTTCTTGGAACATGTTATGACATTTAGAGTTCTCCATATATTATTAGCTCCTTGTCTGCCTGGGATTAAAGCCTGTCTGATCAGGGTTAATCAGTTCAGATATAATTTTTTGCATCCTTTTTGCCAGGATATTGGTCAATAACTTTTGGTCGTTACATAGCAGGCTGATAGGTCTATATCCTTCGCAGAATGTCAGGTTTTTACCTTCTTTGTGGATCACCGATATGATGGCCTCTGACCATGTAGTTGGTGGGTCGTTTTTGGATAGGGCGTAGTTAAAAACTTTAGTTAATATTTGCACTAGGTCGTCTATAAAGCATTTATAATATTCTCCAGGGAGTCCATCTATCCCTGGAGATTTGTTGTTTTTTAGTTGTTTTATGGCCTCCCGTATTTCTGTCTCGGTAATATCCGATATGATTTGCAATGCCTCATCCTCTGAAAGTGAGTGTAAATGTAGGCTTGCCAGAATGGCCTCACAGTTATCATTTGTTGTTTTCAATTTAGGCTGTTCGTACAGAATCTTAAAGCTCCTTCTGCTTTATAAGTCAGAAGTCTATCTAAGGCTCTCCTCTAGTTTTGTGTTCTATTTCCAGATATTTTATTTTATTTTCCAATTTTATTTGCTCTTCCAATCTTTTTTTCTTTAATCTTGATGCAATCTGGATTATTTCCCCCCTTATAACTGCTTTAGCCCCACCCCACAAGATGGATGGTGTTACCTCACCATTATCATTTGTCTCAAAGTATTCTTTTAGATTCTGTTTTAATTATTGCACTGTAGCTGTATCAGTCAGTAATGAGGTGTTTAATCTCCAGTATCGGAAGAAGTTTTCTTTACCTAGATCTATTTTTAACATGACAGGCGCATGGTCACTCAGGGTTATTTGTTCAATATGGCAATCTATTACCTTATACATATGCTGTTGGGAGAGACAAAAGTAATCAATCCTAGAGTAACTATTGTGAACATTGGAGAAAAAACTGAAGTCCCTCCCTTTGGGGTGTTTAGTTCTCCAAGGGTCAACAAGTCCTAGTTCTGAAATCATATCATTAAGTATTTTGGTTTTCTTAGTTTGGGGTCCTCCCCCCGCTGGTGTTCTGTCTAATTTGCCACCTTGTACGGCATTGAAATCTCCCCCGATTACTATCATTCCCTTGGCATTATCTGCAATGATATTTGCAATTTCTCTAAAGAAATTATGATCAGAGTCATTCGGGCCATACAAGTTTGAAATAGTCACCTCTACCTCCCCTATTGTGCCTACTACCATAATAAACCTCCCAAGTTTGTCCTGGATTACTTTATCTAAAGAAAAAGCCAGTGTCTTATTGATTAAGAGTCCTACACCCTTTTTTTACCAAATGAAGAGCTATATGAAGATAATGAAGATTTACCCATTCCCTTTTAGTTTTCTCCTTCTGATAGGTGAGTTTCCTGTAGTAAAGCAATGGAGCATCCTCATTTCTTTAGCTGATTGTATATATTTTTCCTTTTAATAGGATGATTCAGTCCACGGACATTATAAGTGGCCACGATGAAGTTATTCATGTATGTATACGAACATTGAACGAACATCTAACTAATCAGTTTCTATAAAGACTATAACTATAACCTCTCTGGGGAGATACACACAGTGCTGCCGCAACTATCTAACAGCAGTGTTGCTGTAGTAAGAGTTGCCTGTATGCTATAGCAAAATAAAATGAAATTGAATTATCTCAGCCCTCTTCCCCCAAAGGCGAACCCCCTATTCTGTCCTCTTAAAAAATAATAATAAAATAAATAGATACATATTGCATTTGTATAGACCAGCCAAATTTAGCTTTTTGTTACAATGTCCATGAGCAGATATGAGCCTGGTTCAAAGATGACCAGTGTCTCCTATTTAACTGTTTCTTATCAATCTACTTACATCTCAAAGTTGTTTGCTCTTTAGTTTTCACCTACAAAAGTCTGCAAATCCGCGTTCGTCATAGTTGACAGTCCTGCTCTGTTTGGTACCGAAGCCATGGCCCAAGTGTTGCGCAGCAGTTGTCTCTGGAGATTCTCCCTATCGTCCACCTTAACATGAATTCCCAACCCTTTAAGGCCGGTTACACACTGGCTGCGTGGCGTGAGCGTGGCGTTTCTGTTGTGTGCCAGCTGCGTGGATTTGCGTGGTCTTTACACACCAGAAAAGTCTCTGACGCAGCGCTGCTACTGCTAGCCTTGCTTCTGTACATCCGATATGTAGTCCTGATCAAAATAAACCTTCCGTCGCTGGTATGTCACGCCTGCGATGTGCTCTCTCCACGCACAGATCTAGCTCCACAGGTAGCTCAAATGAAGTGCGCATCAACTCAGTTATAAAGTTAATCATATCGTTTCTTTCCTCGCCTTCTTTCACCCCATATATTCGCATATTACGAATACAGATCACCCTGTGGACTGATTCCACAACTGTGTTGATGTGGCTCCAGTCGGAGTCCTGCCGCTTTAAAGTCTTTGTCGGCACAAGCGTGGCTGAGATCCAAGAGCTCACTGACCTCCGTGCATAGCGCTACGTGGATTCAGCGAGGAATCCTGCAGATTACATCACAAGAGGAAAGATGTTGAGAGATCTTGCAGAACCAAATAGGTGGAGTCAAGGCCCACCATTCCTGCTCCACGCCCCAGACACCTGGCCTGTGAAACCGACCACTTCAGCTGAGGAAGAGGTATCAGAACTCCGTAAGTCGACCTTCTGCAGAGTCGCAGTAGAGCCTCAAGTTCCAGATACGGACAAGTGTAACACCTGGAGGGAGCGCAGGAGCTTCACAGGGCGGCGGACCAGCACAGTAGTCCTACTGCCACAGACTACCAGAAAGCAGAGATCCTTGTCTTCCGAAGAGCCCAAAGGGATATCTTCCCAGAAGAGCTGCATCTCTTGAGAGCTGGTAAGCCTGTACCATCTAGTAGTCACCTACTTACCTTTTCCCCAGAGTTTGACGAGTCAGAAGACATCCGAGTAGGTGGCAGACTACGGCAACCTGAAGACCTGGAGCATGCCACCTTGCATCCCATCATTCTAGATCCTAGTCACCCTGCAGTCAATCTTCTGATAAAAGATTATGACAGTCGACTGCGTCACCCTGGCCCGGAGAGGGTGTTTGCAGAAATAAGGCACACATTTTGGATCCTCAGAGGGCGTGAGGCTATCCGTCGTCACCAGCACACCTGTGATGAGTGTCATCGATGGAAGTCTAGACCAGTGATTCCCAAGATGGCCGACCTACCGGCAGCCCGCCTGCACCTATTTAAGCCAGCCTTCCACTCCACTGGCATGGACTTTTTTTGGGCCATTCCAGGTCAAGATGGGGCGGCGTCTCGAGAAGAGATGGGGCATAATCTTTAAGTGCCTCACCACCCGGGCTGTGCACTTAGATCTCCTCACCAACATTGATGCAGACTCCTTTCTGATGGCCCTGAGGTTGTTCATTGCCCGCAGAGGGTCTCCAGCTGTTGTTCTCAGATCATGGGACATTTCAGGGGGGGAGAGAAGGAGCTGTGAGAGGCCTTTGCAGCACTCTCCCCTGAGCTAATGCAGAGCCTTGCCAAGGAGAAGATCGCCTTTAACTTCAACCCACCGGCAGCACCACATTTTGGAGGCGTTTGGGAGAGGGAGATCTGCTCAGTCAAACAGGCACTCTTCACCACCGTGGGTGCTCAGGCACAGGCTGAAGAGGTGCTCAGAACGGTGCTCATAGAAGTGGAAGGCATTTTAAATTCAAAACCCTTGGGTTATGTGTCATCCAACATTGCAGATCTGGACCCTCTGACCCCAAGTGTATTTTTGATGGGGCGGCCCGACGGATCCCTTCTTCAAGTGGTATATCCGGATACGGAGCTCCTCAGCCGAAGCAGGTGGAGACACTCTCAGATCTTGACAGATCTACCCAGCCTGCAAACCCGCCAGAAGTGGCACACAATCGGGGACAATCTCACAGAGGACAAAGTTGTCATGCTGGTAGATCCCCAGCTACCAAGGGCACTCTGGCCTATCGGACGAGTGGTCAAGGTGCACACCAGTGGAGATGGTCCTGTGAGGTCTGCTGACATGAAGATAAAGGATAACATCTACACCAGGCCCAGCTGGTTGTCCTCCCAGCTATACCAGAGCACCAAGCTTCTAACCCACCCCCACCTACAGTGGATAGCCTTTCTTAGCTTAAAATAGCTACCGCTATTTGGGGGCGGCTGTACAAAAGACCGTCTATCAGGATTGATTGTGGGTGCATGTCGGAGGGTAGTGCGGACACGCACCTTACACCGCGAGCGGGCTCGCGCGCCACACAGAGAAAAAAGTGGGAGAAAGGAAAAAAGAGACTGTGTGCATCCAGAGGATAATCAGTTGAGCTTGTGTGTATGCATCTTTGAGAACTGTAAGTCCCATAACTTATGTTGTCAGTTCATTTCAGTTGTTTTATTGGTCTATAGTTCTTGCAAATTTAAGTAGTTAGTAGTAGCTAGTTTGCACATGGCTGTTGATTTATAATGCAGATTGTTGGAAGCCCTTGCTCACGTTTGTATTTAGCTACATTATTGTCTTATTATTGTATTGTATTATGCTGCAGTAGTTACATTGCATTGACATAGTGTGATTAGTAGTGGGTTTGTTGTTGTTGTTGTTTGCTAGCCTATATGTATATTTCCTATGCAATGTGTATGGTAGCCTTCACAATCTTATTTATTTCTTTGCAGAACCACACACAAACACACACAGCCATAGCAGAGCTACCCACGCCCATGTTTGTACTGTTGCTTTATGTAATAAATCGTCAAAAGAGATAAGTTGTCTCCGTCCGTGTTTTAACAGACACACCTGGGGCGAAGTTGGAAACCAGAATCAGCTCAAATACAGTCCTACACTAGTCCTCAATAACATGCTCTTTCATGTCAAAGCGACCTATCCTCAGTGTCACTCACTGTCTGTTCAAGTGCTGTTACTTGGTGTTCCAGTTTTGTCGTACGCTCCAGCACATCATCGAGAGTTGACTCAACCCTGGCCAGGGTAGCCTTCATGTCTTGCGAGGCCTCCGCATGCTCCCTCCGTAGGTTGCGAAGCTCCGTTAGCATGCCGCCATGTTTTCTTCAGAGTTTGTTTTACCTGAGTGGGAAGAAACTTCGTTTGGTCTCGTTTCTCTTATTTTTTGGTCGTTTTGCTTTTCTTTTCTGCCTCTTTCTGTAGGTTGGACATTGTAACTTTCATCCTAAATAGTTTTAATTTGGCTGCTTAAGGGGGTTCTTGCCGCAGCAGGAGAATCAAGCTGCTACTATATATCTATATAGAAGTTATCTCACGTTAATGATTTCATCAATTGGCCCTATGGCGAGGAAAAAGCTTAACGTGGTTTAATGTACCTAAACAATGATCAATGATTACCAAATTTCTCCCTCATATTGCTCCTCATAACCACTGAAAACTGTCAAAAACTCGAACCCAAAGTCCAATTATTATGGACTTTATCTAACATTAAGCGTTTCTGCTTCATTAGAGCCTATGGAAAAGCTTAACATTGAATGTACCTAAACAATGATCAATCATCACCAAATTTCTCTCTCATATTACTCCTCATAACCACTGAAAACTGTCAAATAATCTAACCTAATGTCCAATTATTATGGACCTTATCTGACATAAAGCGTTTCTGCTTCACAGCGGAGCGGCTGGGGGTTGACTCTCTACGGTTCTCATTGGCTTTATAAGTCCTAATGTGAAAAAGCTTAACGTGGTTTAATGTAACTAAACAATGATCAATCATCACCAAAAAAATCCTCTCCTATATTGCTCATCATAACCACTTTAAACGGTCAAATCTAACCCAATGTCCAAATATTATGGACGTTATCTGACACAATGATGAAGAAAACATTAACGTGAGATAACTTCTATAATCGTTGGATTTTGATTTAGTTTTTTTGACAGGCTTAAGTGTTCATGACAAGATATGACCATGATATATCTGGTGATGATTGATCGTTGTTACATTAAACCACGTTAAGCTTTTTCACGTTAAGCGTTTTAGAATGTCCCTTACGACAAGCCGTGGGACGTCCTACGGAGTAAATGGAAGGTGCTCAAACAGCGATACATGTCTCAAAAAAGAGAGTTGTCTCGCAGCAGTGCCAGAGGGAAAATAAAAGGCAAGTTCCACCTTTTTGATGAGCTGGATCAGATCCTCAGCCAAAGGCCCATCGTAGCTTAGCTTGGCTTCTAATATTAACAACAATAACTACTTTTGTCTAGCAAAACTTTGTTCGCAAAAGTTCGCTTGAATGTTGTGCGATTCAGTGCAAAAATGAATGGAAACACCTTAAAATGTCTCAAATCAATTCGATATACCAATTTAATCGCAAAACAGCATGTGACGTCATTACGCACAGGTTTTTATTCGCTTTAAAGCTGTTGGATGGAAACACACTTTCACCAGCTTTATTCGCATGAGTTTTTTTACCGAACTTCAGATAATTCGATTGACAAGTGGATGGAAACTTAGCTATAGGGTGTCAGGGGACCCAGGTCCAATTGGGAGGTGCCAAGAGAACTGCTGGGTCTAAATATCATGACCTCGGTTTTACTTTCATTAAAATGTAAAAAGTTTAAAGCCATCCAGGCTTTAATGTCATAAAAACAATCCAACAGTCTTTTTAGGGAATTATCACCCTTTTAATAGGCAAGTAGATCTGTGAATCATCAGCATAAAAATGGAAACTGATGTTATACTTTTTTAAGATGGATCCAAGAGGAAGCAAATAAAAGGAGAAGAGAATCGGCCCCAAAATAGAACCCTGAGGAACTCCACGTCAGTGGTGCTGCGGGTGAAGTAGAGCCACCAAAACTAACTTTGAACACTCTCTCTGATAAATATGATCTAAACCATTCTAGTGCAGTGCCTTTAATCCCCACGCTGTGCTCGAGACGAGAGATAAGAACACTGTGGTCGACAGTGTCGAATGCTGCTGTGAGATCTAAAAGCATAAGGATTGCAGAATCTCCAGTCTGTTGAGATTAAAAGATCGTTAAAAAAATGGTAGCACTTTATAATAACTACACATAATTCATAATTTATTAAGTATTAGTTACCTATTAGTTAATGGTTTGTTCATCATTATTAATTTATTGTTCATACATAATTCATCATCAGTAAAGCATTTGTTCGCAGTTATAAATGGTTTGTTCTTAGTAAATAAGCCTATCTAAAAAAAATACATTTGTAAGTAGATTTATACTTAATAGATAATGAAACAACCATTTATAAATGAAAACATTTTCCCATTATAAACCAGTTGCAAACTATTACTAAATGCTTTGTTCATCATTTGTAAAGCATTGCTCCTATGTTAATTCTCATGAATAAAGCATTTGTATACACACTCAAATGGTTTGTTCATAGTAAATAAGGCTCTCGAAAATGATGTTTATAAATAGAAGTTTGACAGTTAATAAGCATTGCGAAAACCATTTGTAAATTGAATAATTTTCCCTTTATAAACTATTTACTATTTAGTAAATGTAGGAACATAGTTCCTACATTCACTTTAATCAGTAAAGCATTTGTAAATACAGTTAGTAAATGGTTTGTCCATAGTAAGTAAGCCCATGTAAAACATTTGAGTTGATGTTTTTAATATTTAATATATTTAATTAATTCATGAATGATGCATTAACCATTTGTAAATTAAGTAATTTTACCATTATTAACTAGGTACTCAGGAATGTATAAGGTTGGTTAAAACTAGGAAGTTATTGATTAACAGACTATCTAGACCTACATTTGTTCATGCCTTAAATGTTATGATTTAGAAATAGGCCTAAACTAATAGCTGTCCTGTTACAAATACTTACCAATAATGTAATCCTTGACTAATTCAGCAGTTACTGCTGGTTAGTTAAGTATATTTTTGAGCCCATCTAAAGTGAGCACTTTCTATGCTTTACAAAAGCATTTATCAAAGAGTTGCAAAGGCTAACAGAACCTGGACACACACATGTATTCTTTTATTTGTTTTTAAATGTCTGCATGGCCTGGCCCCCCAGTACCTGTCTAATCTGCTCGTGCCCTACACTCCCTCTCGTTTGCTCCGGTCGGCTGACCAGGCACTACTGGTCGTCCCCAAGACCAAACGTAAATCCATGGGTGACTCCAGCTCCGAGACTCTGGAATGAGCTGCCTTTGCACATCTGACTGACTGAGTCTCTTCCTGTTTTTAAATTTCGTCTTAAAACTCATTTATTTTCTTTGGCTTTTAACTCAGTTTGAGGGTTGACTTTGAGTTTTGTATTGTTGCATTTATTTTTTATTTTATTATTTTGTGTTGTGCCTCTGTTGTATGTTGTTGTTTATTTATAGACTGTGTTCAGCACTTTGGTCAACAGTGTTGTTTTTAAGGTGCTTTATAAATAAAGCTGGATTGGATGTATTGTTCTATTTGGACATGCCTTCAAAAATAAGCCTACGGATAGTTAGTGTGTTAATGCATCTTTAACAAGCACTTACCAACACATCAATTCATGATTAACTCATGAGTTACTACTGATTAGTTGACTACATGGCATGAGCCCATCTGAAGTGAGGACTTGCTATGCTTTACAAAGCATTTATAAATGAGGCTAGCAGATGCAAAGAGACAAAAAAAGTATTTGTAACCCTTGTTACGATGTAGTAAGAATGTACATTTATGAAATAGCTCGTAGTAGTGTTATGTAGTTAATATCAGTGTGAATTTGGACCAGAACCAGAAGAAAACTACACTACTGGTCAAAAGTTTTAGAACACCCCAATTTATTTAGTTTTTTATTGACATTTTAGCAGTTCAAGTCCAATGAATAGCTTGAAATGGTACAAATGTAAGTGGTGAACTGCCACTGAGGTTAAAAAAAGTAAGGTTACCCAAAACTGAAAAATAATGTACATTTCAGTATTTTACAAAAAGGCCTTTTTCACAGAACAAGAAATGGGTAAACAATGTAAAGCTGTTCTGCAGCAATGGAGGTTGATCAAGCTTTGAAAGTTGGTGCTACCAATTACCACAGGTGTTCCAACTTGTCTGGATAACTTACAACCCCCTCTGTTTGTATAAAAGTATTGTTGGAACACACTGTGGTACCATACCCTCGAGAGCATTATTTGAACAGTATTGTACTGCAGAAAGTAGTGTGTTGCTATAAAAATGGCGGGAAAAAGGCAATTAACAATGGAAGAGAGACAGACCATCATAACACTTTCCTACAGAGAAATTGCGAAGAAAGTAAAGGTGTCAGTGAATACAGTATTCTTCACCATCAAAAGGCACTTAGAAACTGGGGGAAACTGACAGGAAGAGGTCTGGCAGACCCAAAGCCACAACAGAATCAGAAGACAAGTTTCTGAGAGTCAACGGCTTGCGTGATAGGTGGCTCACAGGACAACCGCTTCGAGCACAGCTTAATAGTGGTCGTAATAAGCAAGTCTCAGGTTCGAGTGTAAAGAGAAGACTTCGAGCTGCAGGTTTGATAGGTCGAGTTGAGTCGAGCAAGAAAGCCATTGCTTACGTCAGAATAAGAAAAAGAGGCTTGCCTGGGCCAAGAAACCTCGCCAATGGACTACTGAAGACTGGAAGAAGGTGCTATGGACTGATTAATCCAAATTTGAAATCTTCGGTTCATCACTCAGGATTTTTGTACGCCGTCGAGTAGGCAAAAGGATGGTTCCTCAGTGTGTGACATCAACTGTAAAACATGGAGTAGGAAGCATGATGGTCTGGGGCTGTTTAGCTGGATCCAGGGTCGGTGATTTGTACAGAGTGAAAGGCACCCTGAACCAAAACGGCTACCACAGCATTTTGCAGCGCCATGCAGTACCCTCTGGTATAAGCCTAGTTGGTCAGGGGTTCATCCTACAGCAAGATAATGACCCAAAACATAAGTCCAAGCTATGCCAGAACTACCGTAGGAAAAAAGAACAAGATGGTAAGCTTAAAAACATGGAGTGGCCAGCACAGTCACCAGACTTAAACCCCATTGAGCTGGTTTGGGATGAACTGGACAGAAAAGTGAAAGCAAAGCAACCTACAAGTGCCACACATTTATGGGAACTTCTGCAACAGAGTTGGGAAGAACTTTCTGAAGAATATTTGATTTCCATTGTAGAAAGAATGCCACAAGTGTGCCAAAGGGGGCTACTTTGATGAGTCAAAAATTTAGAATACATTTTGGTTTATAAATTGATTCCATGATTTATTTTTTTATTTAAATTGTTCATTTGTTCTATTCTTTCATTTCAGAGTAGAATAAGACATTGAACTGCATGAATTTCAATAAAAACCTGGAAAAATTGGGGTGTTCTAAAACTTTTGACTAGTAGTGTAGATTGTTAAGAGCCACGGGTGGCGAGATACAGGATCTCTAAACCCTGGAAGTCTCTATCTGAAGAGTCAATGTAATCCAATTTCCCTCTGTGGACTGGCCCTCCCCTGCGTAGTGTTTCTCAAATCTCCACCTTCTCCACCTGTAGATAAGGCCAAATCATTTCTCTCAATTACTATTCAGTAATAAAATAAATTGCTTAGGCTACAATGAAAATAAAATCAGGTAATATTTCAGTTAATCCATATTGAAATATCTAAATCTCTTTTCAGTTGTACAACCGTTCTTAAATTTCTTCTTATGTATAAAAAGAATATAAATACCTTTCAGGTATCAAAAGTACATTTATAATTAATAGGCAACCTTTATACAAAAAATGCATTTCTAATTCAAGTTTTATGGAACCTACCTTAGTAACATTAACCTAAATAAAATTACATAAATTGCATGTACAAATCTCTCAAATTGTATTAGTTTTCCATAGCTTAAGCTACAGTGTTGTAATTTAGAGGCGTTAAGACATGCAAGCTTATTTATCCCTCCCTGCACTGGTAACAGTAGAAATAATGCACTAAAAATTTGCCTCTTTGAGTTACTTCACCATAAACTCCAGTTAAACAATTAAAGTGATGGTTCGGAGTAATTTCACCCTAGGGTCCTTTGCACCATGACCTCGAGCCAAACAACCCCCCAGAAGCTTTTTTCATCTGGGTCAAACATTGGGAGAGTTAGCGTTATCAGCTGAATAGCTTAGCGCAGGGGCTAATGGATCCACGTTTGTATCTCATCTCGTAAGTCACCCCACTAATAATGCCCGAAATGATACCAAACTTCTACACTAGTACAAACAGGTTATGCACTCATAAAATGATGCATTGGAAAGTTTTTAAGTACACCAGAAGTTTATGGAAATAACACTTGCCTGTTGGCTTCTGCTCTCTGCTGTTGCTGCTGCTACAGAGCAGTAAGAGTGCTTAGGGACGTCTACAAATTACAACACCGAAAAGAGATACAACAAAAATATTTTTTTTCTACATTTATTGTGCAAAACTGTAATTATACAACATAATGCAGATAAATAAAATTCAAATACACTAGTTGCAGAGACTTTAACAAAGAAAAAGCTTAAAGTATTGGGGTTCTTTTCTTTTGTGCAAACCATTCTAAAAGTCCTTGCTTCTTAAATGCCACCCAAGATGCAGAGAACAGGAAAACCCGGTGTCTTTTTAGTTAAGGAACAGACACTGTACTGAAAATACTTTCAGTATTGGGCAAAGAAAATTATTTTGTTGCATTGCAGCTCGTGGCTCTAAATTTTGCTGGCAGATTGCGTCAACATGCATTATCGCAATAGTGCAATATAATTAAAATCTCTATCACAGGCCAATTTTGTATCATTTATATTGCATATTGTTCTTTCTGCTTTGTGGATTGGAGAACTGGAGGGTATGAAGAACAGTTGATTATGCTAAAAAGAACGTGGTTTATGGCAATTTTTTCAATAGCATCAGCTTTAACAGTTCTCTGATAATTACGCCAGCTATCCTTTAGGATATCATAAAATACCTGCAATTTATGTTTTTTCCATTGCCGCTCAGCTTTCCTACACTTTTGCCTGGCAGCTTGAGTTAAGTCATTTATTCAAGGTTCAGAATTAGGAGAGCCCCCCTCCACATAACAAATTCCAATTTAACCCCTGACTAAGACCAAGTTGCTGATACAACACCCTCGGCTGTTTAGTCACTAAAATATTTCTAGTAAAGTTGAGCAATGAGGCAGTTAATCTGTTCCTTAAACTTAAACAGGTTATGCACTCATAAAATGATGCATTGGAAAGTTTTTAAGTACACCAGAAGTTTATGGAAATAACACTTGCCTGTTGGCTTCTGCTCTCTGCTGTTGCTGCTGCTACAGAGCAGTAAGAGTGCTTAGGGACGTCTACAAATTACAACACAGAAAGAGATGACCCCAAAAAATATTTTTTTTATCATTTATTGTGCAAAACTGTAATTATACAACATAATGCAGATAAATAAAATTCAAATACACTAGTTGCAGAGACTTTAACAAAGAAAAAGCTTAAAGTATTGGGGTTCTTTTCTTTTGTGCAAACCATTCTAAAAGTCCTTGCTTCTTAAATGCCACCCAAGATGCAGAGAACAGGAAAACCCGGTGTCTTTTTAGTTAAGGAACAGACACTGTACTGAAAATACTTTCAGTATTGGGCAAAGAAAATTATTTTGTTGCATTGCAGCTCGTGGCTCTAAATTTTGCTGGCAGATTGCGTCAACATGCATTATCGCAATAGTGCAATATAATTAAAATCTCTATCACAGGCCAATTTTGTATCATTTATATTGCATATTGTTCTTTCTGCTTTGTGGATTGGAGAACTGGAGGGTATGAAGAACAGTTGATTATGCTAAAAAGAACGTGGTTTATGGCAATTTTTTCAATAGCATCAGCTTTAACAGTTCTCTGATAATTACGCCAGCTATCCTTTAGGATATCATAAAATACCTGCAATTTATGTTTTTTCCATTGCCGCTCAGCTTTCCTACACTTTTGCCTGGCAGCTTGAGTTAAGTCATTTATTCAAGGTTCAGAATTAGGAGAGCCCCCCTCCACATAACAAATTCCAATTTAACCCCTGACTAAGACCAAGTTGCTGATACAACACCCTCGGCTGTTTAGTCACTAAAATATTTCTAGTAAAGTTGAGCAATGAGGCAGTTAATCTGTTCCTTAAACTTAACCAGGATAAGTAGCCATGCATTGCATCAACGCTTGATCTTTAAGCGATCAAAAGTGACGACGAGTTCCATGGACGAGCTAGGTAGGCTTTCAGCTGGCCGCTGCATTTCCCACAGCGTCTAGAGTGACTTCTCCGGACAAGGGAAGCCAGATTGCGTATGAGGTGAACAGGTATGTTCAGCAGGAATGGAGGGAGAAAAGTTTTCTGGACACCCCAATCACACTTGGGCAACTTCTCCAACGCGAGACAGTAGTCAAGCAGCGTTTGGCGATCATAAACCAGTAGAGAGTCAATACATTGCATACAACCATGACATAAACAGTAAAATCACAAACAGTTTGCCCTGCACCAGACAGCCGGCCACATACACTGGCGCCATCTTGGTGAACAACAGCCCTCTCTTAAATAACTGTCATTAGCATAAAAATGATATTTACATTTCTTCAGTGTTAAAAATGAATAGAGAGTGAACAACGGACCCAAAATTGAACCTTAAGGAAATCCCTTTTGAACTGCTAGGAAATTCGACTTTATACCATCCGTCACAATTGCCTGGGTTCTGTCACTCAGATTATTTTTAAACCACATGCAAGTGTCCCTAGCCAGAACCAATGATAACAATTTCCTCAACAAAATAGCATGATCAACCATATCAAAAGCTTTCAATAGGTCAATAAACAGAGCCACACAACATGATTTTCCATCCAGTGCTTTGACAGTATTGTTAACAAATAATGTAGTAGCTGTAATACTATTGTGGCCAGGTCTGAATCCAGATTGATATTCAGGATGCAATTTTCATATATGAAAGCACGCAACTGTCTATTCAATTCAATTTTATTTATAGTATCAAATCATAACAGAGTTATCTCAAGACACTTTACAGTAGAGTAGGTCTAGACCACACTCTATGAATACCAAAACCCCAACAATGACAGTAATTCCCTCAAGAGCAAGCATTAGCAGTGGCTATTGCGACAGTGGCAAGGAAAAACTCCCTTTTAGGAAGAAACCTCGGCAGACCCAGACTCTTGGTAGGCGGTGTCTGACGGGGCCGGTTGGGGGTGTGATGAACAGTGGCAAATAATAGTCACATTAAAGATAATGGAACAGGGACTTCAAAGGTCATCGTGGAAGTTCATGTCATAGCAGGGCACATCGTGTCATACTGAGTAGTGCAGTCTCCTATACCGGATCCTGACTACTCTGTGCATATGAACATCACAGCAGGGCGTTGCGGGATGTAACGTGGTGCTGCAGAGCATGGGTGGATGCGGCGGACGCAGCAGGATGCAGCAGGACGCGGCCGGGAATTGCAGAGAATCATAAGAAACATAAGGACTCCGGGGAGTAAACTCCCCAGAGCTAGGTTAGTAACCAGCATTTCTGGGACAGGATGCATACAAAAGGAAACAAGTATGTTTCCTTTGATGAGCGATGAGCGAGCAGCTCAGTGTGTCATAGGAAGGAAGGAACTTCCCCGGCAGTCTAGAATTATAATAGCATAACTAAGAGAAGCAGGTTAAAGAGAGGTGCCTGGTCGGGCTAGAACTCTCCCCAACCGGATCGGGCTGTACTGGCCTGCCTCCCTCTACTCTCACTATATTATTGATTATATAATAAATGAAACTGATGACTATGAAGAGGAGCAGATGGGCCGGGTTAGGTGGACGCTGCAACTCCTCAATCCCTAACTATAAGCTTTATCAAAGAGGAGGGTTTTCAGTTTACTCTTAAATATGGTGACGGTGTCTGCCCCTCTAACCCAAAGTGGGAGCTGGTTCCACAGGAGCAGAGCCTGATAGCTGAAGGCTCTGGCCCCCAGTCTACTTTTAGAGACTCTAGGAACCACAAGTAGCTCTGCATTCTGGGAGCGTAGTGCTCTACTAAGACAATAAGGTACTAAGAGCTCTTCTAGGTATGAGGGTGCTTGACCATTTAGAGCTTTGTAGATCAGGAGGAGGATTTTAAATTTGATCCTAGATTTCACAGGAACCCAGTGCAGAGAAGCCAATACAGGAGAAATATGATCTCTTCTCTTAGTTCTCGTCAGAACACGTGCTGCAGCATTCTGGATCAGCTGGAGAGTCTTAAGGGACTTATTTGAGCAACCTGATAGTAAGGAATTACAGTAGTCTAGCCTGGAAGTAACAAATGCATGGACTAGTTTTTCAGCATCGTTTTGAGACAGGATATTCCTAATTTTGGCAATGTTACGAAGATGGAAAAAGGCTGTTCTTGAGGTTTGTTTTAAGTGGGCGTTGAAGGATATATCCTGATCGAAAATAACTCCTAAATTTCTGACAGTAGTGCTGGAGGCCAGGGCAATACCATCCAGAGTAGCTATGTCTTTAGATAATGAGGTTCGGAGGTGTTTAGGGCCCAGCACAATAACTTCAGTTTTGTTAGAGTTTAACATCAGAAAATTATAGGTCATCCATGATTTTATATCTTTAATGCACGCTTGAAGTGTGGCTAGCTGACTGGTTTTGTCTGGTTTGATTGACAAGTATAATTGGGTGTCATCCGCATAACAGTGAAAGTTAATTGTTTCTTAATAATATTACCAAGAGGAAGCATATATAATGAGAATAGAATAGGTCCAAGCACTGATCCTTGTGGAACGCCATGGCTAACTTTAGTGTACTTGGAGGATTTATCATTAACATTAACAAATTGAGATCGATCAGAGAAATAGGACTTAAACCAGCTTAGAGCGATTCCTTTAATGCCAACTAAGTGTTCCAATCTCTGTAACAGGATTGTATGGTCAATAGTGTCAAATGCAGCACTAAGATCTAGTAGAACAAGAATGGAGACAAGTCCTTTGTCTGCAGCAGTTAGAAGGTCGTTAGTAATTTTCACCAGTGCCGTCTCTGTGCTGTGATGCTTTCTAAATCCTGATTGAAAGTCATCAAATAAACTATTGCTATGTAGAAAATCACATAACTGATTAGCAACTACCTTCTCAAGGATCTTGGCTAAAAAGGGAAGGTTAGATATAGGTCTATAGTTTGCTAAGACCTCAGGATTGAGGGTGGGTTTTTTCAGAAGAGGTTTTATCACTGCTACTTTAAATGACTGCGGTACATAACCTGTTAATAAGGACATATTGATCATATCTAGTAATGAAGTGTTAACCACGGGTAACACTTCTTTGAGTAGCCTTGTTGGGATAGGGTCTAAGAGACAGGTAGATGGCTTAGCTGAAGATACCTTTAACATTAATTGTTGAAGGTCTATAGGATAAAAGCAATCTAAAAATATGTCGGGACTAGTCGTTCTTTCTAGCGGTCCTGCATTTAAAGGTGAAGCGTTAGAAGCTGTGGGCAAGAGGTGATGGATTTTATCTCTAATTGTTATAATTTTATCATTAAAGAAGCTCATGAAGTCATCACTACTCAGAGCTAGAGGAATAGATGGCTCAGTAGAGCTGTGACTATCTGTCAGCCTGGCTACAGTGCTGAAAAGAAACCTTGGGTTGTTCTTATTTTCTTCTATTAGTGATGAGTAATAGTCTGATCTGGCATTTCTGAGGGCCTTCCTATAGGTTTTCAGACTGTCTAAACGAGATTCTTCTCGAACACCATTTACTTTCGAGGTTTCGCGAGATTTGTTTTAATATGCGAGTTTGGGAGTTATACCAAGGTGTTAATTACCTTTGCTTCATCATCTTCTTCTTCTTAGCACCGTCTACAAATGTATCAATTTGGGAGGGACTGAAGTTAACATAAAAGGTCCTCTGTTATGTTAAGGCATGACATAGAGTCAAATACTGTTGGAATATCTTCCTTAAATTTAGCTATAGCACTGTCAGATAGTTTAGTATAGTCAGGTATTAAGAATTCGAAAGTAATTAAAGAATGATCTGATAATACCGAATTCTGCGGAAATATTATTAAATCCTCAATTTCAATACCATATGCCAGCACAAGGTCGAGGGTGTGGTTAAAACTGTGCGTCGCCTTGTGCACACTCTGACTGAAACCGATTGAATCTAACAATAAGTTGAAAGCAGTACTAAGGCTATCATTGTCAACGTCCACATGGATATTAAAATCACCTACAATAAGTACTTTGTCTGATTTAAGGACTAAACATGATAAAAACTCTGAGAATTCAGATAAAAATTCAGAATACGGACCTGAAGCCCTGTAAATAACAACGAATATAATTGGCTGTAATGTTTTCCATTTTGGATGTTGAAGATTAAGAACAAGACTCTCAGACAAGTTATAATTTAGTTTAGGTTTAGGATTAATTAACAGGCTTGAATCAAATATGGCTGCAACTCCCCCTCCTCGGCCTAAGCCTCTAGGAATTTGAGTATTAATATGACTGGGAGGAGTGGGTTCATTTAGACTAACATATTCTTCATGGACCAGCCAGGTTTCAGTAAAACAAAATAAATCTATTTTATTATCTGATATCAAGTCGTTTACCAATACTGCTTTAGAAGACAGAGATCTAATATTTAATAGTCCACATCTAATTTTCCTATTTTGTTCTATCGTTGCAGTCGTTTTAATTCCAATTAGGTTGTTGAGTATAGCACATCTTTTGTTTACCTTTGATTTAACCATTCTGAGCCGGGTGAAAGAAACCGTGCTTATTAGACTTATTATATATACCACTTATTAGTGGGCGACTGCTCCAACGGAAGCACAGAGGGGCGCATTGCACTGCACCTCTGATTACTAATATCAAACTTGGGTTGTCATGGTTTATGACCGATAATAGACTCAGTCAGATTTTTTGATATGAGAGCAGCTCCGTCCCAGGTGGGATGAATGCCGTCTCTCTCAAGCAGACCAGGCTTTCCCCAGAACGCCCCGCAGTTATTCACATAGCCCACATCATTAGCTGGGCACCACCCCGACAACCAGCGGTTGAAGGATGACATGCGGCTGTACATTTCATTGCTGGTCAGGTTTGGCAGGGGTCCAGAGAAAACTACAGAGTCCGACATTGTCTTTGCATATGCACAAAGTGACTCAACATTCATTTTAGTGATCTCCGATTTATGACCATTACCACTTACGTGAAGTATGATCTTGTATTTACGGTTCTTTTTAGCCAGCAGCTTTAGATGGGATTTTATATCGCCCGCTCTAGCCCCGGGGACACATATGACCGTAGGTGCTGTAGCTGCTGGGGCCACCGGCTTCACATATCGCAGTATAGAGCTCCCAATAACCAGAATTGGCATATCAGCGGATGTATCACTGAGTAGGGAGAAACTGTTAGAGAGGCGAAGATGCTCCGGTTTAGAGCGACCGTCCTCATGTGCAATCCCTGGTTTAGATCTAACGCTACGCTTCCCTCCGCTACGCCTCCCTCGGACAGTCAGCAGAAGCTACAGAAGCTACAGTATGTTGGCCCGCATGAGCTACATGGCGCTGGCTAGCTACGGAAGCATATGATTCTGATTCCATGGTGCGGAGTCGTGCCTCAAACTCACTAAGCCATGCCTCCAGAACAGCGAATATACTACATTTATTACATGTATCGTTATCACTAAAGGAGGCAGAGGAATAGCTAAACATTTGACACACAGAGCAAGAGAGAGCAGGAGAGGGAGAGGAATTAGCCATTGCTAAAAGTAGCTAACAGCGTTTTAGCAACTGTAAGATCAGCGAGGCAGTCGCTGTAAGAGAAGTTAAGTATAAGTGCTTTGAGTAGAACAATTGTAATTCAAATGCAATCCAGGCAAATAGCCGCTAATTTAAACAATAAAGCAGAGTTGAGTAAGTTTTTGCTGGAGCAGCAAACTGGCGTTTGTAACACCGGAAGTGACACAACACGCTTACCGTACACGTCAGACCTGAGAAGTGACCTCTATATATATATATATATATATATATATATATATATATATATATATATATATATATATATATATATATATATATATAATGTCTATATACAGTTGCATGCTTTCATATGCCAATATTGCCAATAGTTATCAAGATAACTAGTGTCTCCACCCTTATGTAAAAGCAGCACACAGGCGGTTTTCCATACCTTTGGGATAATCCCCGTTGTTATTGTTAAATTAAAAATATGTTAACACTTCAGAGATCAATGGAGCAGCAATAACCAAAAGACCTGGGTCCACCCCATCAGCCCCTGTTGCCTGCTTAGTATCAAGGATCAACAAAGCATCAAGGACCTCATTCACAGTGAAAGGTGTCATTGAAAAACCCTGCACATTAACATCTAAGTTGTCTTGCATAAATGCTTGATTGTCACTCGCTCCATCTATATAGTATTTGCACAATGGTTAGCAGTAGTAGTGGTTCTTTCAAAAAGAGAGCCAGCCTCAATAAAGTAGAGATTAAAATCAACAATTGTGTTTTTATCAGTAATGGGCCCTGTGTCCAATGATATTTGCTTTAGTAATACAAAGACAGTACTGCTCTTCAGGGTTTTCTCTACCTTCCAAAATTTGGCCGGATTCCCACTACAGTCAGCTAGGGTGGTTACATAGTATTCTAATTTAGCCTTATGTATAAGCTTAATGCAATAGTTTCTTAGGTGTCTAAAGGTTTGCCAGTTAGAGATTGACCTAGATGCCCTAGCTTTCTCCCATGCCACATTTCTATTATGCAAACCATTTGGGATACCGTCGTTTACATGCAGTTTAGAAAAATTATTCTATTCTCAAGCACCTTGTAAACACCTTACCCTGGTTAAAATCGGACATCTCATAACCCGGTTAACAGAGGCAGGTAGAGAACTCCTCCAGTAACTGGTATTACTCCATGTATACCTTAACCGGGCTATTATTGGTTTAAACACCAACTGCCCTCCCCACTCCACTGAAGTGTTTTTTGAACCGGACATACTCCGTCAGCGCGCTGTGTTCTCTTAATATATCAATGGCTGTGAGTCGTAGTCGTTGCTATGACACCATACAACAAAACAGCGTTTGGGAGATGGCTAAACCGACTGTCCATGTCCGGGGCTGTCAACGCTGTGTCTCGGCACAAAAGTGGAGGGACCGAGCAGCCCCCGCTGCGGCCCCTGGATAACGTTAATGTTAGTTAGCTAACAAAGTTAGCTTGCTAATTCCACCCGGTATAATGAGCCGAACAAGTTGTCAGTCATCTGGCGGGAACATTGTGCTGTCCTACGCTGTGAGCAGTTTTTTAAAATTTTACTAATTTAGTGATCGGTCAGAATTTTGACAGGTATTATAATAACAATTATATTCTAAAATTCTGCTATAGGTCTCTCTCTCTCTCTCTCTCTCTCTCTCTCTCTCTCTCTCTCTCTCTCTCTCTCCATGTCTGTGACATGGATCAACACTATAATCATTTTTACCCCCTGCAGCAAGAGCATCAGCAAGAGCAAAAATACGTCATGTCTTGAAGCAGTTAAGTTGTTCATTTTCATCTATTTAAAAAACCACACAAAAAGTACATACATACAACTTAAATTACTTCAATGTTCAACAGGTCATAATCAAATTACTTTAGCTAGTAAGTAATAGGCCTTATCTAAAATGCCTATTTTAGTAGGCTAATAATATAATATAAATATAAATAATGAAGTATAGGTTATATATATAGTATAGGTTTGCTGTCAAATTTCACGTTACCGTGTAGCCTCGATAACCAACTCAAGGTAAACTAACATTGCAACATCTAGATTATTTCTGGAATCATGCTGAAATGTGACCTCTTTAAACACACCATTTCACACAATTCGCCAAGTCTAGCATTAGCTGTATGGCAAATCATAAATCAGCTGTCACCAGAGACGGTTTCTGTCACCAGTCATATTTTACATCCATGACTGTCACAGTGTAAGGCAGAGCGCAGTGGAGCTCTTCACCCGGCTGGAAGCTCTTTCTCTCAGCCAGGAGTAAAACTTTGGTTCCTGCTGCTGATGTTCCAAGAGCAGCACGCTTCCGAAAACGTAGTGACTATTTTTTTTTCACAGTCACAGTGCTCCATAGTGCCAGTAGGGGTCAAAACCTTCATGGGATACCTTTCATTTCTGAGATGTGGGGACACCGTGATGTTGCTACAACCTGTGTGGTTTCTTGACTACTCCTAGTTCTTGCCCTGTTTGATTCTGTCAATAAGAGCAAGAAACTAGTACAGCACACAGTACATCAGTACAGCCCTTTATTGTCTCTCGAGGGAAAATTTTATTTGCAGTAGTGGGCAAAACCCCAAACACAACATAATGAATGAATTAAGGAATTCCCCTCTGATCTGTTTATCCATCTACGCTGTGTTCCTTCTGTCAGTTTTTCTTTTGCTGTTGTTTTACCCAGGGTGAGATCAGCTCACGTTTGTACACTTTATCTTTCTCCATCCTTGCCTCATTCAAAGTTTTCCCTCCCCTCAGTATAACAAGCACCTGTTTGTGAACATCAGCCAGAGCAGCCCGAACTACAGCGACCCCCTGCTGGAGTGTGTGGACATCAGGCAAATCTACGACAAGTTCCCGGAGAAGAAGGGCGGCCTCAAGGAGTTGTTTGGCAAGGGCCCACAAAACGCTTTCTACCTGATCAAATTCTGGGTGAGCAGACGAACACTTACCTACTTCCTGTTTACATGTTTACATGAGTTTTTCATTTTAGCACATACTTCATATATTCTTCCTGTATTTTTCCACCGTGTGTGTGTGTGTGTGTGTGTGTGTGTGTGTGTGTGTGTGTGTGTGTGTGTGTGTGCGCGCGCACGCGCATTCTCATTCTCATTGTCACTGTATTTGAACACCTGCTCACCTCCTGACTCACAAGTTGCTCTCCCTTCCCGTGTGTGTGTGTGTGTCACTTGACTGACTTTCAAATTTCCCGGCAACAGAACATTTTTCCACTTTTTCTTTTCGTCTCATTTCTAACTGGTGATGGTCAATTTCCCAAATGAAATGACAACTGTCTTTAGCCGTTTTTATTAGCAGTAGCTAACTAGCTCATCAAACATTGGCTCCATGAGTTGGTTGAAAATGGCATCACTGGCTGACTTTTTGGCTGTACATCACAAGGACTCAGTGGAGTCTGAGAAATCACCATCAACAGCCATTTCATCTAACCTCAGGGGAGTCACTGTGACGTCACCCAGGGGATAAAACTCGACTATTTATATTGCTGTTGCAGAAGATACTCAAAAAGACGTGCACTCGTCAAATGTTTGAACATTTTGCCTATGTTAGCCTACTTCACTTCGCTGGATGAGTAACAGACTTTCAGTCTTTGTGTTCACTGCAACTAATTTTTGGATCTTGAGAAATGGCTGTGCCATTTCATCTCGCCTGCAGAAATGAGAGACGGACCACCGTCTTCTTCACAAAAGAATAGGATACCTCCTAAGCCCCTTGCTCATTCTTCAGTCAAGTCAACTCAGCTGTTTCCTTTGTTTTCCTTTCCTTTTAAAATGGCTGACAAGCGACCCAATGGCCTGTCATTGTCCAACTTGGGGAACCGTCTGGAAGAATCGGACAGATTAAAACAATTCAATTCAATTCAATTTTATTTATAGTATCAAATCATAACATAAGTTATCTCGAGACACTTTACAGATAGAGTAGGTCTAGACCACACTCTATAATTTACAAAGCCCCAACAATTCCAACAATTCCAGTAATTCCCTCAAGAGCAAGCAGTGCGACAGTGGCGAGGAAAAACTCCCTCTTGGGAAGAAACCTCGGACAGACCCAGGCTCTTGGTAGGCGGTGTGCTGACGGCGGGGGTTGGGGGTGTGATGAACAGTGGCGATAGTAGTCACATTAATAATGGAACAGTGACTGGATGTAGCGGGAAGCTGCAGGGTTCAGCAGGACGCAGCATGACATTGCAGGGCATCGCTGAGCTCAGCAGGGAGTGCAGCAGGACCACGGCGACAGCTGCAACCAGGACCTTGGTGCCAACGTTCTCCAAGGAAATACGCTGGGGGAAAAAAAAAGCATAAGGACTCCGGGGAGTAAACTCCCCAGAAGCTAGGATTAGTAACAAGCATTTCTGGGACGGGCTGCACACAAATAGTAATAGTAATAGTAATAGTAACAGTAATAGAAAGGGAGAGGAGAGAGCAGCTCAGTGTGTCAAAGGAAGGAAGTCCCCCGGCAGTCTAGGACTATAACAGCGTAACTATAACAGGTAACTAAGAGAGACAGGTCATAAGGAGAGGTAGCGTTTTCGGGCTTAGAACTCTCCCCCTGCCCGATCTGGCTTGGCTGGCCTGCCTCCCTCTACTTTGTTATGTATTATTAATCTAACAATTATGAAGAGAAGCAGTTGGGCCAGTTAGGTGAACACTGCAACTCCTCACTCCCTAACTATAAGCTTTGTCAAATAGGAGAGTTTTAAGTTCATTCTTGAATGAGGTGACAGTTTCTGCCCCCCGAACCCAGATCGGGAGCTGGTTCCATAGGAGAGGAGCCTGATAACTGAAGGCTCTAGCTCCCATTCTACTTTTAGAGACTCTAGGTACCACCAGTAACTCTGCATTCTGGGAGCGCAGTGCGCTCTAGTAGGACAATAGGGTATTAGGAGCTCTTCTAGATATGATGGTGCTAGACCATTTAGAGCTTTGTAGGTCAAGAGAAGGACTTTAAACTCAATCCTGGATTCAACAGGAAGCCAATGTAGAGAAGCTAATACAGGAGAAATATGATCTCTTTTCTTAGTTCTTGTGAGAACACGGCTGCACAGCATTCTGGATCAGCTGGAGAGTCTTAAGAGACTTATTTGAGCAACCTGACAGTAGGGAATTACAATAGTCCAGCCTGGAAGTAACAAATACATGGACTAGTTTTTCAGCGGCGTTTTGAGACAGGATATTCCTAATTTTGGCAATGTTACGAAGATGAAAAAAGGCTGTTCTTGAGGTTTGTTTTAGATTGGCATTAAAGGATATATCCTGATCAAAGATAACTCCTAAATTTCTAACAGTGGTGCTGAGGGCCAGGGCAACACCATCCAGAGTAGCTATATCTCTAGATAATGAAGTTCGGAGGTGTTTAGGGCCCAGCAAAATAACTTCAGTTTTGTTAGGGTTTAACATCAGAAAATTATAGGTCATCCAGGATTTTATATCCTTAATGCACGCTTGAAATTTAGCTAGCTGACTGGTTTCGTCTGGTTTGATTGACAAGTATAATTGGGTGTCATCCGCATAACAGTGAAAGTTAATTGAGTGTTTTCTAATAATATTGCCTAGAGGAAGCATATATAAGGAGAATAGAATTGGTCCAAGCACTGAGCCTTGAGGAACCCCATGGCTAACTTTAGCGTACTTGGAGGATTTATCATTAACATTCACAAATTGAGATCGATCAGAGAAATAGGACCTAAACCAACTCAGAGCAATTCCTTTAATGCCAACCAAGTGTTCCAGTCTCTGTAACAGGATTGAATGGTCAATTGTGTCAAATGCAGCACTAAGATCTAGTAAAACAAGAATGGAGACAAGACCTTTGTCTGCAGCAGTTAAAAGGTCGTTAGTAATTTTCACCAGTGCCGTCTCTGTGCTATGATTCTTTCTAAATCCTGATTGAAAGTCATCAAATAAACTAGTGCTATGTAGAAAATCACATAACTGATTAGACACCACCTTCTCAAGGATCTTGGATAGAAAGGGAAGGTTAGATATAGGTCTATAGTTTGCTAAGACCTCAGGATCCAGGGTGGGTTTTTTCAGAAGAGGTTTTATCACAGCTACTTTAAATGACTGTGGTACATAACCTGTTAATAGAGACATATTGATCATATCTAGTAATGAGGTGTTAACCACAGGTAATGCTTCTTTGAGTAGTCTTGTTGGGATGGGGTCCAAGAGACAGGTAGATGGCTTAGCTGAGGATATCTTTAACATTAATTGTTGAAGGTCTATAGGATAAAAGCAGTCTAAGTATATGTCGAGACTAGTCTTTATTTCTAACGACTTCCGCGGTTAAAGGTGAACCGTTAGAAGTTGAGTGTAAAAGGTGATGAATTTTATCTCTAATTGTTGTAATTTTATCATTGAAGAAGCCTGCGAAGTCATCACTACTCAGAGCTAGAGGAATAGATGGCTCAGTAGAGCTGTGGCTATCTGTCAGCCTGGCGACAGTGCTGAAAAGAAACCTTGGGTTGTTCTTGTTTTCTTCTATTAGTGATGAGTAATAGTCTGATCTGGCCTTTCTTAGGGCCTTCCTATAGGTTTTGAGACTTTCTTGCCAATCCAAACGAGATTCTTCCACCTTGGTGGAACGCCACTTACATTCGAGGTTTCGGAGATTTGTTTTTAATTTGGCAAGTTTGAGAGTTATACCAAGGTGCTAGTTTCCTTTGCTTCATCATCTTCTTTTTCAGGGGAGCGACGGAGTCTAAGGTCGTCCGTAGGCATGTCGTAACACCGTCTACAAATGCATCAATTTGAGAGGGACTGAGGTTAACATACAGGTCCTCTGTTATGTTAAGGCATGACATAGAGTCGAATGCTGTTGGAATATCTTCTTTAAATTTAGCTATAGCATTGTCAGATAAGCATCTGGTGTAGGAGCTTTTATCTAATTTAATATAATCAGGTAGTAAGAATTCGAAAGTGATTAAAGAATGATCTGATAATACCGAATTCTGCGAAAATATTATTAAATCCTCAATTTCAATACCATATGCCAGCACAAGGTCGAGGGTGTGGTTAAAACAGTGCGTCGCCTTGTGCACACTCTGACTGAAACCGATTGAATCCAGTAATGAGTTGAAAGCAGTACTAAGGCTGTCATTGTCAACGTCCACATGGATATTAAAATCACCTACAAGAAGTACTTGGTCTGATTTAAGGACTAAACATGATAAAAACTCTGAGAATTCAGATAAAAATTCAGAATACGGACCTGGAGCCCTGTAAATAACAACGAATATAATTGGCTGTAATGTTTTCCATTTTGGATGTTGAAGATTAAGAACAAGACTTTCAAATGAGTTATAATGTAATTTAGGTTTAGGAGTAATTAACAGGCTTGCATCAAAGATGGCTGCAACTCCCCCTCCTCGGCCTGAGCCTCTAGGAATTTGAGTATTAATATGGCTGGGAGGAGTGGCTTCATTTAGACTAACATAGTCTTCATGGCCCAGCCAGGTTTCAGTAAGACAAAATAAATCAATTTTATTATCTGATATCAACTCGTTTACCAATACTGCTTTAGAAGACAGAGATCTAATATTTAATAGTCCACATCTAATTTTCCTATTTTGTTCTATTGCAGTAGTTTTAATTCCAATTAGGTTGTTAAGTATAGCATCTTTTGTTTACCTTTGTTTTAACCGATCTGAGCCGGGGGACAGACACCGTGCTTATTAGGCCTATGAGTGGGCGACTGCTCCAACGGAAGCACACAGGGGCGCGTAGCACTGCACCTCTGATTACTAATATCAAACTTGGGTTGTCATGGTTTATGTCTGATAAATTCGTTGAGATTTTTTGATATGAGAGCGGCACCGTCCCAGGTGGGATGAATGCCGTCTCTCTCAATCAGACCAGGCTTTCCCCAGAACGCCCTCCAGTTATTCACATCGCCCACATCATTAGCTGGGCACCACCCCGACAACCAGCGGTGGAAGGATGACGTAGGCTGTACATTTCATCATTGGTCAGGTTTGGCAGGGGTCCAGAGAAAACTACTGAGTCCGACATTGTCTTTGCGTATGCACAAAGTGACTCAACATTCATTTTAGTGATCTCCGATTTACGACCATTACCACCTACGTAAAGTATGATCTTACTGTATTTACGGTTCTTTTTGCCAGCAGCTTTAGATGGGTTTCTATATCGCCCGCTCCAGCCCCGGGGACACATATGACCGTAGGTAGGCCTACTGTAGCCGCCCGGGGCCGCTGGCTCACATATCGCAGTATAGAGCTCCCAATAACCAGAACTGGCTTCTCAGCGGGTGTTCGCTGGGTAGGGAGAATCTGTTAGAGAAGCGAAGACGCTCGGTTTAGAGCGACCTTCATCATGTGCACTCCCTGGTCTAGATCTAACGCTACGCTTCCCTCGGACAGTCACCCACTCGCCCGGCTGCTCGGGGTCTGCCGGGGGACAGCTAGCAGAAGCTACAGAAGCTACAGTATGTTGGCCCGCATTAACTACATGGTGCTGGCTAGCTACGGAAGCATACGATTCTGATTCCATGGTGCGGAGCCGTGATTCAAATTCACTAAGCCTTGCCTCCAAAACAGCGAATATACTACATTTATTACATGTATCGTTATCACTAAAGGAGGCAGGGGAATAGCTAAACATTTGACACACAGAGCAAGAGAGAGCAGGAGAGGGAGAGGAATTAGCCATTGCTAATGGCTAAGCTAAAGTAGCTAACAGTGTTTTAACAATTGTAAATTCAGCGAGTCAGTCGCTGTAAGTGAAGCTAAGTATAAGTGCTTGAGTAAAACAATTGTAATTCAAATGCAATCCAGGCAAATAAATGCTAATTTAAACAGTGAAGCAGAGTTCAGTAAGTTTTTGCCGGAGCAGCAAACTAGCGTTTGTAACACGGGAACACCGGAAGTGACAAAATACGCTCACCTTACACGTCGGCACGTCACGTTTACTTCACACCTAAATCGCTACAGAAAGCAGTTTTCCAAGGGATGTAGTTCTGGATAAAGAACAATTAATGTGTTATCTCTATAATATTGCTGTGTAAAGGGCCTTTCAGACAGTGGCAATGGCACTCCTGCCCTCTAAAACCCATTGTTTCCAATAACTTGTGCCGCGCCACTACTTAATTTCACTTTGTTGAGCAAAGCACACCTGCAAAAAAAAGAACACCTGCGAGCTTGTTCTGCCGCTCTGCTCAATTTATTTATTTTATTTAACTTTTATTTAACCAGGTAGGCCATTTGCAACGGCGACCTGGCCAAGAAAAGCATAAGCGTGCAGGACAACATACAGTTTCACATTCAATACAATACAGGAATACAGAATACAATAGGATACATAAAGTGCAGATTAAGTAAGTATTACAAAGCTGGTGCAAAGTGAAGTGTAAGTAAGACTATGGATATGCGAAAGTGATATGGTAATGTACACGAGTAGGCAGTCTATAACACTGCTGGGATGTAATGAAGACAGGGCGGGTGAATAGTGCAAAAGAACGTAAACGGAATGTGACAGCAATGCAGGTGAAGATGTGCATCTGTGCAAAGATGCAGTGGGGCGTGACAGAGATAATGGAATGCCATAATGCAATAAGGGGGTGCGAAAACAGAGCATGAATGATGGAGAACAGTTAGCACGTACAGTGATCGGACAGGAGCTCAGACAGACATACTTTGAAGGCAGTTAATGAGATAAGGGTTTTGAGTTTCAGGGTTTTTTGAAGTGCATTCCAGTCATTTGCAGTGAAAACTGGAAGGAGTGGCAGCCGAAGGAGGTGTGGGCTTTTGGGGTGACCAAGGAGATGTAACTGTTTGAGCGCAGGTTACAGGTGGGTAAAGCTATAGTGACCAGTGAGCGTAGATACAGCGGGGCTTTGCTTAGCAGGGATTTGTAAATGAGTACCAGTGAGTTAAGCGACGAGTGTGTAACGAGGGCCAGCCAACTAATGCATAGCGGTTGCAGTTGCAGGTGTTATAGGTCACAGAACGGATGACACTATGGTAGACAACATCCAGTATTTTCAGGAGAGAGTTTGAGGCAGTTCTGTAAATGACATCACTAAAATCGAGAATTGGTAAAATTGTCATTTTCACCAAGGCGAGTTTGGCAGCATGAGTGAAAGAGGCCCTGTTGCGTTATAGGAAACCGATCCTAGACTTAACTTCAGATTGAAGGTGATTTATGTGTTGCTGCAAGGAAAGGGAACTGTCTAACCAGACACCTAGGTATTTGTACACCGCCACATTTTCTAGTTCCAACCCATTGAGCGTGGTAATGCTAATAGGGTGGGCAGCAAACGATAGATGTTCATTGTTCAATGTTCAAACTGATTAAACTTTGGGTGCAGCGAGCTATAGATGTGCGCTGAACCCAGTGGCAAGAAGAGTGCAAACCGTGTTTGGTTTGAAAGCCTGGAAGTCTTACTGTATTATTGTGAAGTTTGGACTACTGAGTCCCTATTTAGTGCTGTGTTAAAGTGTCTTAATCACAGTGTTATTTGTGTCTTATACTGCTGGGACCTATTTGTGTTAAGTTATGTGCTATAGTGGATACATTAAATAAGTTATCCTTTTGTCAAAAAGAGCGCAATATACAATGGAGTTCTGAGTTGATGAAAGGATTGTTAATTGTCTCCCAACTGGCAAATTAAATTTCATCTATTTTGCTTTGCCTGCTTTGTTTGCTTCTCTCTTTCCCTTTTCCTAACCACATGCACATTCACTCGCACATATCTACACACCATTACCGGCAATTACGGCACTCTTTAAATTCACAGATAGCATGTTAGCATTGATTACTTATCGTAATTGCTAAAGTTAAATAAATTAAAAATAAAGTAAAATTTAAAAACAGTTGTCTTTGATTATTATTTGTGTATATGTGTTGTAATAACAGCTAGTTGCAGCAGGTCAGTACTCTGATTCACTCCTTCGCCGTTCACCTAATTAATGTGAGATCCAGCAAATATCTGCATGTTGCTGTTTCAGATTCCTAATATGGGTCTAATGAAATTAAACACAGCTATTATCAGTTGACTTGTGGCATGTGTTGAAAGAGACGGTTTGTGCTGAGATAGGCCTACACATTAATAACAATGATAAAAGATCACGTTTGTGCATGACTGATGTGTTTAATTTTTACCCCCAAAACAGAATAAAGTGTTAAGTGGGGTCATGCCTGTTTCTTTTACATCAGTTAGGTTTTGGTATGTGAGGCAAAGATGAACCTACTTTACTGTTTCGAGGCTTTGCCCATGTTAAATTGTGATATCACCAGTTAACATGGGCGTATATTTCTCTCATATGTTAACTTGTGTTAACTTAAACTAAAAGTCCAATATATAGATATAAATCACAAAACCATTTCAGCAGTGTGTAGTGTAGTGATATAGATGATGTAGAAGCTAGTCTGTCAACTTTTTTGTCCATGACATCCAAGGTTCGAAACCCAGCTAGATCCCAGCGTTTTTTCGTTTTATTTATTTTTTGTTAATACAATATGTGTCGTATTTGTGTGGATAATGCTCAAACGGACATGTATTACACATAAACTGGTAATGTTTTCAGTGATATCCTTTATTTTGTCTCACTTGCAAACACTAAGTAAAAATGTGAACCTCTGGCACTCGAGGGGCGGAGGCAGAGCAGAACGCTCTTCAAAAGTAGGCAGTTGAATATTCACTGATTTCATGCAAATATCACCAGTTAACATGATCACCAGCTAAACTGGCACACCGGGACCTGTGCAGGAGAGAAAGACCTTTTAAAAGTCTTAGTGTGTTCAGCTCTCAGTACGTTTGTAGCTTCTAACTGAATCTCTTTGGTTTGAAATTTGGGATTTAAGTGTGGTAGCAAAGGGAAAAAAACAGCAACACATCACTGGTTGGATGATTATACCAACCAAAAATTAGATAAATCTGATAAACCCCTAGAAGGAGCACGATGGAATGTGCATAAAATACATGAAAAACACATACAATTAAAAAATGTCCAACTTTTGGTTGGGCAGGGCTAATTAAAGCAAATTGGAAATATGTCCAAAGTAATGAGGGCGGGTACCAACTTTTGTGAGCAACTATGTCCAAATCGCTGTATGGTCTCGCAATTCTCGCAGTTATATATGTTCCTAAAGATGAGAACAATGAACAATGTGATGAAAGCATCAAAGGAACTTTTTCCGAACCATGTCGTGTGTTTGGGGGGCGCTATAGAGCCCGCTGGCCATGCCCAAGTCAAATAACTGCAGAAGCCAATTTTTGTGCTGGAGAGGATGATGCAACCAAGGCGGTGGTGATAATAAATCAAGAGAGAAGAAGGGTAAGAAGGATAATTTTCCCATAGACTTCTAAAGAAACAGACTTCTTTTTGCTACCAGTGGAGTCACCCCTGCTGGAAATTAGATACAATGCAGGTTTAAAGCTTAGTTTATGGTAGCCGCAGTGTTCCCAGCGCGAGGTATGCACGCCATAAAATTACGTCACTACGGCTGTCGTTTCCAGCGCAAATGTTCCACAAGCTGTTGTGGTCGTGCACCTATGAATTTTTGTAAAGCGTGTTATATACTGGACGCAGCGCAGCTGGCGCATACAAATGTGACGTCATGAGATCGCCGTGAGTATTTATATCTGCGCTGGTGGTCGCGACACTAGTTGCAGTCTTCTCCTGAACAGCGGTGGCGCTAATGAGCAAATGCTACCGACGTTGTTCTTTCTACAGACTAGAAGAAGAAGAAAAAGGTAAATAACGGCAGAACTGGCAGCAGCATTGCCGTCAATGCTTCGATTTGATTCAGTGAGCTGCTTCGTCGCATCAAGCCTTTCATTCACCATAAAAGAGCTCATCTCAACCCAGTAAGTTTACCAGAGAGACTTGCAGTCACTCTGAGAGTCCTGGCGGCCGGATATTACGTCATTTTGACGTCACAGTGTCGCGCGCCACCTTGGATGCGTCTAGTATAGACCCTTTGAACGTGACGTCACACTCTACTCCCGCGTATTATGAACGCCATGACGGACGGCAAGTCAAACGAGAACGTGTTCGCTGCTTATATACTGTGTATGGTTCGCTGTTCTTGTTCTCACGAGTCACATACACAATCTGCAGAGTAATCCTCACCAACACAAGCATGTGTATGTATTGCCTTTCTGTTTTAAATGACTGATAAATAATAATAATAATAAAACTTCCTCACCCAGCTAGCTGCCGTGCTAACCAGCTGTTCCTGCTAACACGTCCCACATAACTATCATCGGTTATTCACTGACCTACATATCCCAAAAAGTAAGCCGTTCTCTTGATCATTTAACTTAACACGCATACAAAAAATATTGGTTAAATTAAAGATGACATGGCACGGAAACTAGCTTCAAAAAGGCCAAACAACTGAATTAAATGCAGGTCTGCGGAGCTCCTACCCGGTTAGCCGACCAGCTAGCTGTAGAAATATCCACCGATCAACAGCGAATAGAATCACAGATAAGACGATGGCTAGATGTTACATTATGTGTGGTTAATACTGATCATAGACACTCCGCGTGATTTACTGCATGGATTACGCGTGTGATGAATTATTTCCCAGAGGGCGCGCTCGGTTTAGGCATCCATTAGAGAGTTGCATCGGCTCAGCCAGTGAACAACGGTACGTGCCTGTAGCTAGCTTGCTCTGCTAGCTGATAGCCGTTAGCTGCTAGCTGCCGTCCTGTGAGTGTATTCAGACAGGCTTCTGTGATCCCAATAACAATCCACGGTGGTGTGGCTATGTCCTCCAGAGGACAGGTCGGTCACGCGTATTGAAGTGTATTCCCCCAAAAAACAAACAGTAGTTGCGGTAGTAGTTGCTAGTTGTAGCAAGAAAAGGTAAACAGTAGTGTCCGCATCGGAGCGTAGTGTGTGAAGAGTGAAGAGCAGATTTGTTTACAAGGGAAGAAGCTTGGAGTAACGTAACTATGGAGAATATAGCAGATATACAACACACAGAAGAGCCTTTTGAGTTATATGGCGTCCTTATTTATTCGAACTGGAGTATACAGACGAAGAACTAGCCTCAAGAGTTGGAAAGAACGAGACAGACAGAGGGGCAACAGGCAGATGAACTTGCTGCGCCCGCAAAGCTAAAGCTAGCCTTCAGTAACTGGAAGACATAGCCACACCACCACCGCTCCATGGATTGTTATTGGGATGATTATCACAGAAGCCTGGCTGACTACACTCACCGGACGGCAGCTAACGGCTAACGGCTAGCGGGGCAAGCTAGATACCGGCAGGATCGAGACAGGGACCAGTGTAGGTGAATTTAAACAATGTCTGAAGAAGCCATGAAGAAGATAGTATAATTATTATTATTACATTTTATTTAGTGTTATTTATTTGAAACTAATGAAACTTTCCGCTCGTCTACTACACTATTTAGCTTGTGCTTCCAGTGATTCTGCCGTCCGTCATGGCGTCGTCACGTGGTCGTGGTCACGTGTTTGCAAGGGGTCTATATAAGGATCTTAACTATGCACCCACTGCGCGCGCTGCACTTTCAATTCTTCACGGTCGGCTGGGAAAGAGCAGGTTCGCCTCTACAAACATCTGTATGATTCTTCATGTACAGACCACAGGGAGTCAAACAGCCTTAAATATGTGGTCAGAGAGAGACACCACACTGGGAAAAGATTGTGGAAATACATGAGAGATCGTTTTGTCAAAGCTAAAAAATTGCTTCATAGAAAGTATTCTTAACAGCGTTACAGGCAGACAGTCCTTTCGATTTGGAGATGAACAACAGTCCTGTTAATGATTAGAGTAATGTTTCGTGGTACGTTGATGTTTAACATGGATGTGTTTACTACTGTTGCCAGGCAGCCTGCTTTCCTTTACTTCCGGTTTCTTCTTCTCTACTACTTCTTGCTTATTCACAGATTATTTAGTTTGTACGCCCTCTGGTGTTTCAAAGAATACTGCAACGAAAAATGCGTTGAGCATAAACATCTCCGTGCATGCAGGGTGTCACGCTCGAGTATACCCAGAGTTTAGCACTTCCACATTGGCTTTACTTTTCAGACCCGGAAGCTTCGTCCATTGTTTTTTATAGTCTATGGCTGAAAGGGGAGCAAAGCCACTCAACCCTCTGTGACCTCTCCACAGTCTGTTGAGCTGCAGAGTTGGGAGACGTTGATTTTTAGGATGGGGTGAGGGGGGATTGGTTAGTGATAAAAGCTTGTATACATCATCTGCCTTCAGATTAGCACATAGCAATGTGGTCTGAAGTAGCTAGGTGTGGTTTGGGCGTAACATGAAAATAACCAATCAGAGCGTCATCTTACATTCCCTTTAAGAGCAGGCGCGCTTGTTCCATGGCGGATTGCTATTATGACGGCAGATTTGCCTGGCGCATGCCAGCGGGAGCTGTCCGAGATGCGGCAAAGTAATAAATGCCCGTCTTGGCCGGGTGGCAATGTTGCTGCGGCCTCTCGGGCGCATCTCCTCAAGTCTGGAGAGGATTGCTGCAGCCATGGAGCGTGGGCCTCCAAACGCACCACCTGCACCTGTTGTGCCCCTTCCTCCTCCCCCCACTCCATCTCCGTCCACCCTTTCCACCAGGAGTGCATCGCGCATTACTCCCGGACCAGATTCCGCCCGAGTCTCCAATCCCACCGTAGTTCAACATCACGTCTCCTTAATTCCTCTAATATTTCCTCATTTATGTGATCAACACATCCATGATTTATGGAAATGTTGTGTAAAACACAAGCCACAAAGAATGCTGCGACTTTTTGAGGACTGTACTGTAAAGTGCCTCCTGATCTATCCAAACACCTGAACCGCATTTTCAGTAATATTTTTCTTTGTAATATGTATGGTTTGCAAAAATGGGAACTGCTGTGTCCGTTTAGATGAGAGAAGTGTATGCGCGTTGTGCACACGCTACATTATGGCCAGGCATGCGCCCCTAAAATAGCCTCTGAATAACGCGCTACTGACTTTAGACTAGCGCCAGTGACTTTAGACCAGGTTTTTCCTGGTCAGTGGCGGAATTGTTTTCTGAAACTGCAAAATAGCCCCAGGTAACGTTTGCGCCGGAACACGCCTCCTCTTTTCGCTCAACCGCCCCCAGGAGCGCAAATACATTCCGTAATTTACCGACGTGCGTCTGTGGAGGGAAAAGTCTGCTGTGCGTCGGCTGCAAAATAGGAATGATACATGCGTCGGTGTACAAAGGCAATTGCAAGAGTGCAAGATATGGCCCTTAGACTTTATTGTTGGCTGGGGTTGCTGGAGTGTAAATTTCCCCAAATCTAATAAAGAGCAGAAGGAAAACACTACACAGTAGATATGCCTTTTCTAATGGCTTTTTGTGTAACCTGTAACCCCACTTAATAGTGTATTACATGCTCATTGGCTTTGGAAGTAATTAAATTGGATGAGCGTGTTTGACAGTAGAATCATGCAGGAGATGACAGAAGCCTGTAGGCCAGTAAAGTGTCAGTATACAATAAATGTTAAAGAGATGAGATGTGCTTGTAGCATCAGGGCTCGACATTAAGGCTTGTCCGCTTGTCCGGGACAAGTGGATTTTTTGTAGGGCAAGTGGAAGAGAAATTTACTTGTCCCACTGGACAAGTTAAAACTCAAACAAACTAAAATACCATGTTAGTTCACGTCATGTGCCACTCATTACATCTATGTTACCGATTTGAAACGATAATTTCTTTCCCCCACAATCCCGGTCAGCGGACCGCTAACGTTAGACCCAGCCCACTGTCCAGCTCGTTCTCTGTAAGCAATGCAGCATGAAAAGCACGGTGAACCTGCCGTTGTTAGTTAGCTAACGTTAGCTTGCTAACTCCGCCTTAACGTTACCTCCTCGCCACATCGTTGACAGAAAAGGAGAGACCCGGTGCTAATACGGCACCGGTGCCTTAACGACCGTTATCTACCGGACCGAATTGCAACGTGGTGCCACTGAAATGCCTGCGCTTCTCGGGATGCTCAAACGGACGTTATAGGCAACCTAAACATCCGCGCGCAATTGTTACGCTAGTTAACACTACACTCAACAGCAAGTAACGTTAGCCTAGCGTCAGCTAGCAGCTGGAGTAAACAGTTAAAATGCTGACAGCTAAACGGTGTAAAAGTGTGTCTGTATTTCACTGGAGAGGAACATATGACAGTGTGCCGCTGCTGTTGTCGGAAAAACACCGATGTTGCGTTCACTTGAAATTCGCCCCGCCAGCGTCGTGCTGCATTCAAAGTTGTTGTAAAATACCCTTTTCCTATCCAGCGGTTGTTTTTGTCGTTTAACAGGAACTTACTGGTGAAATAAGTTATTGTTATAAGTTATTGTTGTTACATTTTTAATAAATCATTTAATTTTGCCTTAGCAATAAACAAGCCGTTCTATAATGTCGTTTTTTGAAAAATAAAAATATGCAGATTAAATATCAGGTAATAATCAACTGTAAAGTAGCTACACCTTTTTAAAAGGATCCTTTCGGTAAATCAGCCTCTGCCGGGTAGAAATTTGTCAAATTGTATAAAAAAAGTTAACACCAACATTTAGTGGCAAAATCCATTGTTATGTCTACAAAATTATTTTAGATATAGTAGAAGTTCAAGTCACCACAACCTCTGGTCAAAATATTGACTTAGTATCTCAGAATATAAACTAAGAATCTCAAAGTAATGAGAAAATGTCAAGTATTGACTTAGAATTTCAATATATTGGCTTAGTATCTCAATATATTAATTTATCTCAAAATATTGACTTAGTATCTCAATATTGACTTAATATCTCAATATATTGGCTTAGTATCTCAATATATTAATCTCAAAATATTGACTTAGTATCTCAATATATTGACTTAATATCTCACTATATTGGTTCAGTATCTCAATATATTGATTTAACTCAAAATATTGACTTAGTATCTCAATATATTGACTTAGTAACTCAGAATATTGACAAAGAATCTCAAACCAATAAGAACATTTAAAATATTGACTTACAATCTCAATATATTGACTCAATATCTCAAAGTATCGACTTAGTATCTCAATATACTGACTAAGTAACTTAGAATATTGACTAGGAATCTGAAAATAATGACAAACTTTAAAATACTGACTTAGAATCTCAATATATTAACTTCTGCACACCGGCGTGCAACATATAACTTTGTATTATGGAGTCTGGAGATCCTTTTTTCTTGTTGAAGGGGAAATCTATTATTGGGACACGTTTGTTTCTACTGTTTCAACTGAATTGTATTAATGTTGATAGTGTTTGGATGCTTTCAACGGTTTGTTCAAATTCTGCATTAGCAAAACACAATTTTTTTATAAAATGATGAATCTTTACCCGGACAAGTAACTTTTGTGCATGGACAAGTGAAACGTAAATGTACGTGCCTCAAAAAGTTAATGTCAAGCCCTGAGCATGACAACAAACAAAGAGAGAGAGAGAGTGTGTCATGTAGAGAGGCTTCTCCCTGAATGTATTTTAAAGCTCTCTGATATACCACCATTGAGCATGTTTCGGATAATCTGCTGTTTGATGTTTGTGTTTGTGAATGAATGTACAAGTGGGTTATTTAGCATCTGAGTGTGTGTGTGTGTGTGTGTTGTAGGATTCTCGTAGGGTACAGATTTGATCATTGGCAACTTATCGAAGATGTTTTATCAACATTAATAAAGTTATGAATATGGTTATTAATAACTTTATCAAATCGACAAACAATCAAAACGGGGCACCACCCTGCTAGTCAGGGACCAATAATCAAACTGTGGAACAGTCTCATTTCTGTGGTAATCCCTTAAAAAGGAAATAAAGGAAGGGGTGAATCCAAGCAACGGACCTGATCGACCAGCAATTGTTACAACAAGTACACAAATAATCACAAGCAACTGCTAATTAAATATAATAAGATTTATTAACTTCACAATTATCAGTAGCTAAACAATAATCCTTCAATAATAAACTCATATACCCTTTTATAATATCACAACCAAAAACAAAGCAAAAACAAAGCAGCATGTGTCATGGACACGTCTGTGTCTGTGTGTGTGTGAGTGTGTGTGAGAGAGAGTGAGTGACAAAGTAGGGGGCGGTGTCGGAGTGTAGTTCTAAACACCAAAACAACTCCAAAGATGGCTACTCCTGTGAGCTGCACAAAACTATTTAGCCTCAAGAGGGCGGTAGTGGTGCTGCGTGCGCGGAGAGGGCTGAAGAAGCCGGGGGGGTTGCTAGGCAACGAGAACGCTTAGCTGATCTGGTAGCTAGTTCCTGTTTTAGCTCTGTACGAACGTAGGGAGATCCCACGTGTGAAGCTACAGCGTTAGCTTAGTAATTGCACGGCTAGCCTGTGTCATGTGTGTGTGTGTGTGTGTGTGTGTGTGTGTGTGTGTGTGTGTGTGTGTGTGTGTGTGTGTGTGTGTGTGTTAGTAAAGGAAGAAAGAGAAGGAGAGTAAAGAAAAGAGGCACTTCTGATCTTAAGATATTGATAACGGCCAGCTCAGTGGCTTAACAGCGGATTCATCGCGATTATCTCGCGGACAGTAACTAAAACTCCTGAAAGGAGTTAGCAGATAGCAATTACGGTTTTAACCCAGCTACTTTAACACAACATAAATATATATATATTATATATATTCACAGAACAGATTAATAACCAGATATGGCCCATACATGATTACAATCAGATCACATTAATGGCACAGTGGTAGCAAACCCTTAGCTCATTAGTAACAAACCAAAACGCACTAGTTCTAATATCTGCCCAGAACTGTGTAAGCCTCTTACTGTACATGCATTGTTTGTCAGTTAAGTCTCTCGCCAGAGCTTAACGATCCGTTTCGTCCGAAGCAGAGGAGACGAGACGTGATCCAGGTCGACCAAACAAGAAACAGAACCTAGTCCTTTTCTTGAATCCAGGCTGATTAAGCCCGCTGCAGATGAAGGAATACTTCGGCCAGTATTCCCTCGGATCCCTTTTGTATATCAGGCCGATATAAACTTTGTACCAGCTCGAAACTCGACCAGCGAGGGTGATGCTGGTTAGCTAGCTAGTCCGGACTAGTGCCTCCTTTCAGCAACCGGGGTTACCGTGGAAAGCGAAGAAACACACAGTGCCGACAGCTTTTATCCTCCCTCCGCCTCCTAGTGGCGGGGTGGTACATTCAAGGACCCGACGACCAATGGGAAAACTGCAACCTGGTCACAGGTGTGAAGCAGTTCTTTGTCTCACCACCAGTCTGCCTTGTCCCACACGTGTTAAATCCACTTTCTCCATCTTGCGAAGTGCTTCCAAGTAGCAGCCTATAGGAGTTTCGTGAAACTGGCTTTGGAATTCACATGTAGGCCAAGATCCTTTGTCCTGCCTCTTCTGTGTCTCTGCAGTCAACTCAATCTGAGCCAAATCACTGTTTAACCAGCTTCTTGGTCCCCAACAGTGTGTGTGTGTTCGTTCTCAGCCTTAAGACACACAGGGCCAGATGTACGTACATTTGGAAATGTAGCGTTATCAGCGCAATGTCCAACCCGCAGAAAGCGCACACTGTGATACTTCAGCTTACGTTGTATTTACCAAACCTGCAGTTCATCGGGTAATCAGCGCCTTTCTCCGCCTACTATACCGTAAATTGCACTGTTGCAAAGCGTTAAGTACTTGTGCTATGATACGGCTGAGTGCAGACTGCGATATTCCCACTGCTGATGCTATGACTGTTTGATGATCCTGATGCCAATATTTGTAATGTAACGAGGAGTTAACAACTGCTGGAATGGAATGTGAACGCTGAGTCGGAGATTCAATTTCATCTTTGATTTCTTCCAGTAACTGTAATATTGCATGGCTGCTTAATCTGTAACGCTTAATTATTTTGTGTTCACTCAACTGAAAAAGTGTGATCCTTGTAGCAAAATCCTTTCAGCTCGTCTCCTTTGCTATGTTTTCGTCTTGCTCGGATTACTGCTGCCATTTCACCAGGAGTCGGAAACCCGCTTGCAGCTGGTTTACACCTGCTTTTAAGAGGCAGAGAATTTTCACAGCAAAATAGAGGCGCGCTGTCACGGGCGGTTTTTGTACATACCACAGAATTCATAATTAGGCGCACTTTACGCTTCCCCTCCCATCTCTTTATGGGAAACTCCCACTTTCCCCTTGACCCTGCCGTGAATGCATATGCGTGACACGGAAAAGCGTAATTTGCCATTTTCAGTTCCCGCGACAGGCAGTATGCGCTTATACACCAGTGCGGCCTGTTTGTACATACCCCGCCATGCTTTTACGCGCACATTGCGAAACAAATACGCCTGAAGTGGGCGCAAAAGCGTTAGTACATCTGGCCCACAGTGCCTTAGAGAACTAATACTATTACAAATAGTAGTAGATGAGTATCCCACTATTTGTATATTTTTACAAAGGTTACATTAAGCATAAATAAAGCTCTTTAAGATTTGGATAAAAATACAGCTATTTTAGGGTCAGTTCACACAAATTAAAAGAAAACGTATTCGCTCAGTCTTTAAGATTTCTGCCTCCTCGTCAATACAATGAAGGGGAACAGAATTTTATTGGTGGTGCTTACAGCAACTGAAAAGTAAGTTTAACCCTTTCACAAGCAGCTGTCCACCAGGAAGTCAGTTAGTACCAACTCAATCTGTGCAGCCACACATTTGTTTATTGTATATTTTGCACTCAGTTTGGATAAGGAAAAAAACTTCCCCAAAACAATTCTTTACATGGTAAAGGCAGAGCAACAGGGGAGAGATCCTCCTCCAGGATTGACGGACATTGAATAGATGTTGTGTGTTCAAAGCAGACAGAAATAACGTTAGTAAAATTAAAATTAAAAAAACTATTTTCCAAAATCAGTATCCCTTTTTTGATAATCCACAGACCTGTCTTTGAGAAGTTCTCCAGTGGAAAGTAATTCCAATGAAAACTGTCCACCATTGTATGTGGTGGAGTTAGAAATATCAAAGGATGATGCCTCAAAACCGGGACAAATAAAATCAAGACTATATATTTCTAATCTCACCACTAGTAGGTGTAAATCACAGGTGTCAAACTCAAGGTCCGGGGACCAAATCAGGCCCCTCACAAATGTTGATCCGGCCCACATATCAATTTAGGTTCACAATAAATCCGAAACTGTTTTTCAAACTTAGAACAGAATTTGTCAGATTTGCCCACATTGAGATTTTAAAATCCCCACAGACCCGGTGAGTTTGCATATTTAGGCTGTGAAACTGGTTGTTGTGAGTTGGCTGTGAGGTAGCCAGTTTTAAAAATGTAATCATTGTTTTGCTTGATTAGCTAAACTCTATAGCCCTATTCGCACGGGATAAGTATTATCTAGGGACCTCGTGTGAATTATAAATTACCCCCCCACGTCTGAGTTTCATCTGGCGCATTCGAACGGGATAAGCGAAGCCTGTGATTTTACTCGAATTTACTGACATTAAGCAACAGTAGAAACATGGGTGTGGGTAGCTCTGCTACGTGTGTTTGTGTGTGGTAAGATCTCTCCTTTTTCTTTCTCTCACTTTTTTCTCCGGGTGGTGTCAAGCAGGGTCCGGTTAGATGGATAAAACTAAACATTTCACCAGGTCAAAATCTATAAGCTCAAGCTTCACGCTTGATTTATTTGTAACATTAACCTCTAATTATGAAGTGAGCCCCCTCGCTTGATTGTGCATTATTTTTGATAAGCTATTGCTTGGAGATGTCTTGTTGTTATCTCTAGATGTATGATACAAACATAAAAAATATATTTACCGCATGCTGCTATACATGTCATCCATCGCCATCTAATCATTCATTTTTTGCTCTTCGCGCACTTCTGCTGTTGTTTCATCTTTCTCTTTCTGCAAATTGTATATGATGTATCGCGACATGACCCAGCACCCAAAACACTGTCAAAACACTCCAACGCGCCCTCCATTCTTCGCCAAAGATGGATAAAAGGTGCAAAAGAAGGAAATAGGTACCTTGAAAAACAAAAAGCCCCGCGAAATCCTGGACAAATCAGAGATGCGCATCGGGACTAATATTATCACAGGGGCCCGTTGGCGGAAAAATGGTGGGGGTTTTTGTGTGGAATTATTACTTTACCCCGCTTCCAAAAAAAATAGGTTTTTATGGGGAATTTTTCTTTCAAAATTACAGACATGACCGATTCGCACGGGATTAAGATCACAGACAACCTCCGCAATTATTACAAATGACCGGAGGTCACCAGGTAATACTTATCCCGTGCGAATAGGGCTTATGAATGCTAAGGAACTATTTTGCTGACGTTTTTTTAGGGTTTTATGTTGACCAAACTGTAAGTGAGAAGATGCAATAATACAGTCAAAGATATTTTATTTTTTTCAATTAAATGGACCTTTTTCACAGCAGACATTTTGACTTGTCATAGTAGGAAAAGCACAGCTTAAATTGATAACCTTAACAATGGCTCAATTCCATCAAGTGTCCCAGTAAGCTATTTCAGTGAGTCAGCATGCACAATACCAGGGCCTCTCCTAAGTGGAATGCAGCCATCATTAATGGTTTTGAATACACCTGTGCTAGTTATTTGAGTTTGTCATTGTCATTCAAAATTGCATACAATATGCATTAATAACTTTATTAATGCATATTGTGTGCAATTTTGAATGACAATGACAAACTCAAATATGACCGTGAACTCAATAAGTGATGAGAAACTGTGCCTGCCAGGTTTCAGACACAAGGCCTGAATTTCATTGCGGGTATTGCACATAATTTAATCGATTCCAGCAAATCTAGTACTTCTAATGTTCAGCCAACATTTGCACAGGTGTGGAATCATGTGCGGTATTTGTAAGGCTAACTTAACTACGTTAACAACAGTGAAATGATGTGCGTGTGTGTAAGGCTAACTTAACTTAGTTAACAATGGTGAAATGAGCTGCTTGATTTGTAAAATGTGCAGCGCACCTTTACCAGCCAATGTTTCATAACGTCAAGTCGTGAACATGGATTCAGCGCACAAAAAGGGATTAAAACTAAAATGATACTGTGAATTCTCTGAGTAATACAAACCTCACCAATCTGATGCTCTTTTCAGAGCCTGTCCCCTCGCCCCCACCCCGCCCCCAAGAAGTTAGATTTTTGATTAGAAGTGTAGATGGATTTGATTGTTAGATTTTGATCAGTGAAATGTATACTGTTGTTAAAGGTGTAGGTGGTAATGTTTTTTTTCATTGGTTATCAGGCGGATCTGAGTTATAATGTGCAAGATGACCCAGCGGCCTTCTACGGCGTCACCAGCCAATATGAGAGCTCGGAGAACATGACCATCACCTGCTCCACCAAGGTCTGCTCCTTTGGCAAGCAGGTGGTCGAGAAGGTGGAGGTGAGGATGGATTCAAATCTTTGTGGTGCACCTTGGTAATCCAGGATCTTTTCATGGACATTAATGTCTGATGTGTTTAATCACTAGAATTAAACAATAAGAGAATTAGTCATTTAGTATATACTGACTTTTAGTCCCAAGCTCCAAAACACTGCATCCTACACATCTCATAATGCAACTTGATACTTCCTGACCCTTTCTGCCTGTAAGACATTATACAACTTTTTTTACAAGATCAGCTCATGACTTTTAAACTGATCTGTGTACTAAAAGAAAATTGGTAGAGTTCCTCTTTAGTGGTCAATAATCAATTTGTTTTTAGTAATGGTAACCGATTTTTCTCTCTCTCAGACGGAGTACGCAAGGTTTGAAAACGGGCGCTTCATCTACAGAATCAGTCGCTCTCCGATGTGTGAATACATGATCAACTTCATCCACAAGCTCAAACACCTGCCTGAGAAATACATGATGAACAGTGTGCTGGAGAACTTCACTATTCTGCTGGTGAGGACATCAGTCCGTGTGGCTGTCTGTGTGGGTTATGATATTAAAAAATTTACCTGTTAGCATTCCGCCCCCTTTTTTTTAGATGGGTAGGTGTGGGGTACAGGGGATCTTTAGGGGGAGACAGCAGGTCAACAGTAGATGCAACATAGAAGTGGTGTACTGTATATCATCTGAAAACTGGGAACCTGAAGTTTAATTTGAGATGCACCTCAGCACGGTATTTCAAGTTGATTTAGTCGCAAATCAGAAATAGAAATTGATTAATTTACTGATTAAATAATTTAAATAAATTGTGAAAGTGTATAAGGGCTTGGAACATTATGATAAAAGTATATGATGGCCATTCTCATGCTCACTTATGTCTCATAGGATGTTGCAGCAATTTTTAGGGTGATACCATTTGTTGCACAGATTTGGTGCTAAATTTAACCATTTTCTACCACTCAGGAATTGATCAAAAATGGTAAAAAAAAATCCCCCTAAAATACCACATTAAGACCACCAAGACCTCAAGACCTTAAAAAATGCATGATGTGATTTTTATATCAAAAAACATTTCTGTAAGAATCGCATTTTTCAGCGATTGGATAACACTTTTGTTCTGGAAGCTGCTGAGAAATCTCTTTATTGTCAATATACTGAAGAAAGCCAGATGCCTTCTAAATGCGGCTGTGATTATCGTAGAGGTCACAATAGGTAATTTAATACTGGTCTCAAACAAAGAAATGGCTACTATGGGGTCGACATCCTCAAACATGAATACAATTGTGCTCATCTGTGAATACACAGTCACGCAGTCATACCCAATTTATTCCAAAATTACACATTTGTACTGCATGAGAAAAATGGCATGGTTTGTTCCCCAAACTGCATGGGATTAGCATAAAGCGGGCTGTGAAGGGGAGACTTTTGTGTATCCACAGAACCCTTTTTTATTTAGATATCTTGGGGTGAGAGGTCAACCCTTTTCAAAATGTAGCCTAACTTGGGAGCATTCTTTAAAACTAGCCCTGTACAGTCTCTGAGAGACAAAATGTCGGCCAGGCCATCGGAATGTTAAGAGGTTAAAGGGTAATTTAGAAATGTTTTAACCTAGACCTAACCCTATTCTCCCATGCATTTGTGTCCAAGTGATTAATGTGAACAAAAATATTTGAATTTGGTCCAGCATTGAGTGAGAACGCTGTAATCGGCAGCTGCAAACCAGGCTGCAATGTATATAGAGATGTCAAGGTACGTCCACTAAAAGTGCTAGCCACTGATGATATTATAAATGTCTGATTATGAAATTATGGGAAGATGATTAAGTGTCGTTCTAAAATCTTGCCAAATGCGAGCGGTGTCAAACCATGGATGTTTTCAGTTTGGAATGTGAGTGGGGATAGAGGAGTTCCCTGGGAGTTTGTTGTTTTGGAGTACAGACAACGTAGCTTTGTGTTTTCAATTGCGCATTTCCAAAATGCCAACTAAATGTCGAGCCACACTTCACGCAGCTTTAATAGACGTTACCTTTGGATACAGACAGGGACAGACTGGGGCTAAAAAACAGCCCTGGACTTTCTCCCAAATAGGCCAATCATCCAGCCATTCGCCCATAGCCGTGCGCAACAGACACTAGCCAGGATGTCCTGATACTATGCCACAATACTGTAGCTATCAGACAACGTATTCACAGCAAGTAACATCTCAAAACCAATGATGATAATTGGAATTGTGTTTATTAATGAAGCCTCAGCCTTCAAATAAAAACAAAAAAATGTACAATGACATTACAACTGCATTGAAAATAAAATATAAATAATGAAATGTCACTGGCTACAGAAACCCCAAATTACACAAACTTGTAATTATAAAACAGGACAGATTATTGACAACACTTTCAGAGATAAAGTAGGCTACTTGCTGTACCTGAACATGGGGATTAGATATTCTGTAGACCTATACCAAAACTACACTGAGAGTGTTAGTTACTATATACTGTAACAACTATTCAAATATAATGTAAATTAAAGAATTAGCATTGAATAATAGTAATAATTAAAGCTGCGAGCAGCGATGGACGGGCCCTTGCGCCTCTCCGCACGTCGGGGTTACTGGCAGACGCCACTCCTTGCGACCGTTCATTCACTCGGCACTCAGACACTACAAATCGTCACCAATGAAAAGGGAACTCCTTGCCGAGTTCAATGATACCATGATACCTCACACAAGACTCTACGTCATACGGTTCATCAGCTGTGAAAGGGGCTGCTAAAGCGTAGAGGGCGGGCCAAACCATTACCAATGAATAAGGAAGTCTCTGCTGAGTTCAATGATATCTCACACAAGGGTCTACATCAAACGTAGTTATAAAGGGGGCGTGGCTAAAGCATAGGGGGTGGGCCAAACCATCACCAATTAAAAAGGAACTCTCTGCTGAGTTCATTGATACCTCACACAAAGGTCAACCTTTAAATGGTTCAAATGTTATGAAAGGGGGCGTGGCTTAAGCTTAGGGGGCGGGTCAAACCATCACCGATGAAGAAGGAAGTCTGTGCTGAGCTCAATGACACCTCACACAAGGGTATACCTTAAACGGTTCAAATGTTATGAAAGGGGGCGTGGCCTGAATAAGTGGGCGTGGTCATATTATAGGGGGCGGTTCAGTATCACATGTAGACCACACATTCTGAGTTTCATGCAAATCGGATGATGTTTGTCATATAAGGCGCATTTCATGTTGCCAGCAGGGGGCGCTATGACCAAAATTCAATTTTGGCCTGTAGGTGTCCTCAGGCCTGGACCCTTGTCAATCGTGAGAAATTTCTTTTTTTTTTTTTTATCTGGCCGGTATTTCATCTAGACCAATTCCCTTCGCACACTTAAGTTCATTCAATAACTTTAATACCTCATCCTGTGAAACCATAGAAAGGCAAAAAGAGTCTGCTACAACTCCAAGCTTAGAGTAACTTAGACATGGCGTCACCATCATATAACCCTGGTTTTCTTGGTAAATTTTCAACTAAGTGTCCAGCTATAGAAGTAAAAAAGGAGTTAAATTTATCCGCAACCTTTAGTTGATTTGAAGAAAACTCCCCATTTATATTAAGGCAAATATTATTTGAATTTGTCTTAAATCTATTACTGAACCCCATTTGTTTCAATGACTGCCAAAGTTTATTTGGGTTACCTTTATGCTCAGTTAATTTATCACGAAAAAAGTCTCTTTTACACGTTTTAATCTTCTTTTGCACTATATTCCTTAACTTCTTATAATTATCCAAGTCAATTTGCTCTTTACTCTTCCTAAAAACAGAAAAGGCTTTATTTCTATTAGTAATTGCTTCTAAAATATCACCATTCATCCATGGCTCTGACCTCAGTTTTACTCAAATCGTTTTTATAGGAGCAACTTTATCTAATGCCTCTAAGAACACATTTTTAAACTGCTCCCATGCCTCATCAACATCCAAACATAACACTAGAGGCCAATTCAGTGATTTTAAACACTCAATAAAAACCTCACGACTATATTTTTTTAATGACCTGATCTTAATTGTGTGTTGTTTCTTCAGTGCAACTTTACATTTTTTCCTTGTACAATAAATTAATGAGTGGTCACTCATAGTACAATGTACAACCCCACTCTGAGAAATCATAGATTGCTCTGATACCAAAATGAGATCAATGACCGTTTGACTCAATTTAGCTACTCGCGTGGGCTCTTTAATTATTTTCTGTAGATCCAGAACCTGGCAAAACCTATTAAAGGCTTTATACATCCCATGATTTTTGTTAGAAACATCAGTATTACACCTATCATTATAACCTCACCCTTAAAATCACTACATGATTTTACATGGAACAAAAAGTTCTTCCAACAACTGATAGAAATTATTCTGATCATGAGGTCTATACAGAGCCCCAATTAAAATAGGCTTACTTTTAGTTAACTGTACATCAAACCACACAGCTTCAATAAGATCATGATTTAAATCCATTCTGCGGTTAAAACAAATATCAGCCCTAATATAAACACATACTCCGCCCCCATTACGATTTCTATCTTTTCTTAAAACAACATAATTTTCAATTTCAATTTCTATATCACTGATCGAAGCGTCCAGCCAGGTCTCTGAAAAGCACACAATCTCAGCTTTACAATTACACATCATCAATCATATCTCATCTAATTTAGAAAAAAGACTGCGAACATTGAGGTGCAATGTGTAGATCTTTGGTGAGAGAAAGTCCAGGAACGGAGACTCGATAATTTTCATAATCATGATGCACCCCCATGTTGAAAGCTGACTATGCAATTCGCTAAGATAGGGATAAAGGCAGCCTATTATAACATGTCCAGCTCCTGGCACTTACCAGTACCAGGAAAGACACTTACTATAACAATCATAGCCTGTCAGTGGCAAAATCAAGCACTTTTAGTGGATTTACATTGATGATGTGCATTTGTCCGATCGCAGCTGCCGATTACAGTGTTCTTACTCAATACTGGACCATTTTCAAAGATTTTGGTTCACATTAGTCACTTAGACACAAATGCATAGGAATGTAAAAAAAAAAAAATCAGAAAATACCCTTTGTTTTGTGTGTATGTGTGTGTGTAGATGCATTTTTAATACATCACTTTTTTTATCCTTTCTTTCCTCTGTGTGTGTGTGTGTGTGTGTGTGTGTGTGTGTGTGTGTGTGTGTGTGTGTCCAGGTTGTGAGCAACAGAGACACTCAGGAGACCTTGCTGTGTATGGCGTGTGTATTTGAGGTGTCCAACAGTGAGCACGGAGCTCAGCACCACATCTATCGACTCATCAAGGAATAACACACACTTATACACATGCACACATAGAGCCTTTTTATTGGTGATTAATGGTGACATTGGAGGTAAAATGTCTAAAAACTGAATCCTACAAAAGTGTCTTTCAGCCAAACAACTCGACTTGAGTAAGGAAATGGCTGCATTTGCACTGCTGCTCACAAAACACCACAACAAGAATTGGGTAATTATTATTTAACATCGGATATGATGCAGTATGTTGCAGAATCCTCATCAGCAGGAGCATCCCCACATATACATCTTAACTCCAGCCTGAATATCTTGTTGTTGATTAGCTGTAAAAACCACAGTGATCCAACACATCAGAATCGACCTGGGTGGTTTTTCCAAAAACATCCCGACTCTGATATCACCTGGAGATGTCATGTCTCCTGCTAATTGGTTTATTCCCCTCTTTCTCCCAGTAAATTTGTATTGTGCTGTTCTGTAGATGGAAATGAAAGTAGTACTTCTGTCAGGTGCTTTTGGGAAAGTCAACCCAGGGCCGAAAAAACAAATCTAACAATTTCCGCCCCCATGTGACAAACGTGTGTTATCTGCCAAGATAAAGGTCAGACCCTGTGTATCATTAATAACCAGAGCAGAAAATTACACTACTGCATTATCATATAGTACCGTATAGAGGTGGTTTTGTACAGATAGCCACTGCAAATTGTGAGCTGCAATCTTGCACAAAAAAGAGGTTTCTTCCCAAAGAAAATAAATCAAAGTTTTACCTTTTTGTATGTACTCTTTAAAGTATAGAATAGCTTCGAAACTTTGGGAAATTGTTTATTGATAGTAGCATATAGACTATATTTTAATTCCAGGAACACTATCTAAAATGTATGTTAATAAGAAAGTATAATTTAAATTAAACAATACAGGTACCTTTTGTGCAACAAGTGACTCTTCATCAAGATATTTTTTTAATATTTTAGTTAAATCAAATCTTTATATTGCTGCATTTTTTAAGACAAATACAGAGCTTGCCTGTCAGTGCTTCACAATAAAAGGCACTACGTGTTTTGTCAGATGAAGCGGCATCAGTAGGAAATGTTGGGTTAGTACTGGCAGAAACTTTGTTTGGGTTTGAGTTCATGAAACCCAATCCTTAAGATTAAGGATTATAATTTGAAATATCAAATATATTGTGGTCAATCTATTGGGAAGCACGGTGAATCTTTAAAACGTCATTCATGGTGTACAAGGTAAGGAAACTTTTCAAACTGTTAAAAAAAAAAATTCTGATCAGGTTTTACTTACGAATTAAACTTAGCTTAGTTCAATATGCTTGCACCAGCTGAATTAAGCTTTACTAACAAATGTGTTCAACCCTGAAATGTTGTTATGTCAATATTTAAATGGAAGATTATCCTGACCAGAAGCCATGGCATCTGCTTTTCATTTTGAAAAAAGGGGATGAGACACAGTTCCCTTTAATTAGTCCAGGACTTGTTTCTTCCAGTCAGAATTTTTAAGAAGTGTACTATAGTAGCAGGTGATGATTGGTGGTTTGTATGTGTCATGCCCAGCAGCATGAAGTGCCTTTGGTTGGTAACAGCAGTATACATTTCTAATCTGTTTCATGAAAGTCATGATACTTTGGTGTTGTTAATCTATAGAAAGTCATTTTAATGAATATAAATACACAATAAGATATCACATGGTCCAGTTTTCACTGTCTGAGGTTTAGTTATCCAAATTCCATATTTAAAGGGGCTGTACTTTATATTTACTATATTCTTTATACTCTTTCACGTTACTTGATACAACAATGATAACCAGGACTATGACGGACTATTAACCGTTTATTAGCACAACAGCATGTGTTCACAGCAGCATGGCTAACACCAACAACAGGAGCAAAAGTTGTCCACAATTCATCAGGTGTCTCACACTACGTACAGTAGCCCAAAATACACAACAGTACTCAACATTCAGAACATTAATAGAGCAGCGAAACAAACATTTGCTTGTAATGATACAGTAGAGTAATGGTGTCCTTAGCAAAATAATGAAGTCACTGTGTGTGTGTGTGTGTGTGTGTGTGTGTGTGTGTGTGTGTGTGTGTGTGTGTGTGTGTGTGTGTGTGTGTGTGTTAGCCAAGTTTCTATGTTCACGAGCTGGTCCAGTTACGCGTATTTCACAAATTGGGGAATGGTATGTGAGAGCCGTGTGGATTCCCAGCCCGCTGTTTTTATCTAGTATTCCTAGTACAGCTCCTTTAATGACGGTTTCTTGTTGTAATTTGTAGACAGTAGGCAGTGAACCATACTAAATAATCTTAACTTTGTTCCCACAGGATGTTTATGAGACACATTCTTGTTTACTTAATTTTATGATAGCATTTACATGTATTTGTTACATGTATGTGTGACAGATTCATGTTTAAACCGCTTACACACTAGGTATTGTCTGGTGCCTCATTTATAATATACAACTTGGACAAGTCCAAGTTGTATATTGATGAAGCGGGGTATCTTCACATGCCTTCTGTAAAATAATTGAAAAAAGAACTGAATAACAAGTACAATGAACCAGCATGCTGTATTCAACAATGAAGAATACGGTATGCTGATTAACACAGTGTCAAGACGTGGTGTCCAGAATACCCAGTAATTTGCAGAGAAAACACTGCAAATTTATTGTGTGTTTAGGGCAACTTTTACCATTTTACCAGACCTGAAATTAGCCATCTTTCATTAGAACTAGCCAGCTGTTAAATCTTTGGTGTTAACAATGACTCATATTGTACGATCAGGTAGAAGATTGATGACTATCAGTCTTGTACCATTGTGCTGGAAAATGTTAAGATATTAAGTCCAAAACCACTATATTTTGACTCTATTTGTCTAAAGACTCCTGTGGGTGTCTCTCAGGGTACAGACAGCTGTCCAACAAAATGCAATCTTTGGTGAATCATTCTGTCAGGAAAACCCCTTTCAAAATTCCCCTGCCTTCAACTTTTTTTGTAGTGGTTTGTTGTTTGCAGGCAGACTACTAGACCTTCACAGCAGAGTACTTACTTGTAACATGTACAAGATAACCTAACACACTCACAGCCCCTCGGCTGATTTTGCAATAATGACTCTCTGCCTGGATATTATCAACCACAGCTTACCAAAGACAGTCATCATGTGACACAAAATACAGAGGAAAAGAAATTTATTACAAGCTAAAGTAACTTTTAAAACAAAAAAAATATTAAGAAAATAACTATCAACCTCCGAACATATGTAGCTTATGGGCTACACTGTAAAACTGTACTGTATGTAAGTAAAAAATACAACAAAATAAACAAAAAGTAATGGAAATAAGTTTAAAAACCTTGTGGTTTAGAAAAGTGTACATTACCTTGTTTTTGTCTTCAAAGACTTTTTAATTTGACCTTATCAAATATGGACACCTCTTATCATATTGGTTGGCAGACCACTTCAGAAGCCTACAGAAGAATACTTCAGAAGTATGAGAAAGACACAGGAAACTGATTCATCAAAATGCCCAAAATGTCTGTTAAACTTTAAAGGGCTCATCTGTAGGGCTGTACTGTTAAATGTCCGCTCCACAATAAGCACATGTTGCCTAAAAGTTATTCAAAAGGTAGTTGCATTGCCAAACCACTGTCTCAGCGCTGCAGTATGTCTTGCTACACCACTGAGATAGGGGAAAAAAACGCTCTAGCTTGTTTGTATTTCTTTACACCAATCACAACCATCCTGTGCCAACGGTAGAGAAGATAGTGATAGCAAAAGGGGAGGAACACACTGAATTTGAATAATTTATATCTAGGGCCCGAGCACCGACATTGGCGAAGGCCCTATTGAAACTGAAGGAATTCTTCTTTTTCCTGGCAAATGAATCACCTTTTTGAGGGCCTTAACATACTCAAAAATAGAGGTCGACCGATTCATCAGTTTTGCCGATTAATCGCCACCGATAGTTGATTGGTGGAACTATCGTTATCGGCAAAAATCCATACCGATAGTTTTTCCTGGTTGCTTCCGTTGCTGGAGCGGCTGAGAACCGCACGCTGTCATTCATTACACAGTACACAAGAGCTTAGAAGGCTCTGCTGGCATCATGCATTACAATAGCGGCCTCTAGAGGCGAAATAAAAACTATCACTGATGCCTCGTGTTTTTTATTTTCGACACGTGTTACTGCGCGCTGCACGGAGAGCACATGCTGTGCGGAGAAGGCTGACATCAGATGCGCGTTTAAAGCATCGACAGCAAAAAGGTATGTATACAGTACATTTTGTCATATCATTATAAAGTTATTAATTTGTTGAATAGATGCTGCATTAGTAGAGAAAGAACAGCACAACAGTATGTTTGTTTGCTTTCGAGGCTGAGCTGACGCTAAACATTAGTAGTAGGCTAACTTACCTCAAGCGGTTAAACACTGACAAAAATAAACGCAATCCGATCCGTCTAGTGGCTGCCGCTGGAGAATTGAGATGTGTAGAATCTACAGCGCATTCATTTTAAAATCGTCAGCTGCCCGAAAGCACGGTAGCGTTAAATGGTGGAGCGAGATAGAGAGTGAGTGAAGAGAGGGAGCGCCCAGCGGCGTTAGAACAAAGCCGTGACTCATTGAAATAAAACGTGTTTTCGCCGATTCATCTCTAGAAATGCGACTGTAGTCACTATCACTAACGTTATCCACATTTATATTTACACGCGACGCAACAAATGATATATCCAGCTTCAAAAAAGTCTAAAAGTCTGAAGTTAGAACGAATGCATTGTGCAAAGAGTGGTTGCTATGGAGACGATACACAGTGTTGAGTTCTGTTGACAGTTGCGTTGAGTTCCGTTGCTCTGATTGGTTGTAGGTCTATCCAGTGAATGAGCATTATAATTCATATAAAGGACAAACTATTTACAGGTTTTCAAAAGCCACATGCCCAAATCTCAAAACAGTGACGCCATTCTTCTCTGTAGAAGGTTTCAGACTCACATTTTGACAGGAATCTGAGTAGGACCACGTCAGGCTAGTTCTAAACGGTTTTAAACCGTTCTACAGAGAAGAATGGCGTCACTGTTTTGAGATTTGGCATACATTTGGGCCTTTTTTGAAGAAATGTAAATAGTTTGTCCTTTTATATGAATTATAATGCTCATTATGTTTATTTTTGCACTGGATGACTCCAAATATGTAGGAGAACTGTTTTAGACAACACACATGCTTGTGTAGCATTGCTGTGGGTGTAATATCAATAAATATGACATTATTATTTTGATTATTGGCAAAAGTGTCTGGACTTTTTTTGAAAAAATGTATGTATTTTGTCAACTGTTTTATCCAGTATCAGTTCTAAATACTATCGGTCGATTAATCGGTTATCGGCAAATACGACCCAACCTAGCTATCGGTATCGGTAAAATCCACTATCGGTCGACCTCTACACAAAAACTCAACAAAATTGGTGGTTGCATCAATCCTGGTGAAAATGTAGGTATTTTAAGGGTTTCGGGAATAGGCGCACAAAAATGGCTCGCTAGCGCCCCCTACAAAGTTAAAAAAATTTAGCCCCTAGAGTACGTTTAACATTGGTACACATATGTAGCATGTCGAGACGTACAAACAAGCTCATTGGAGCCATACCCTTAAGCCAACAGGAAGTCCGTCATTTTGAATTGAAAGTTTGGAATTAGTGCAATTTTGGCCATTTCCACGTCGTGCTTTAACGAACTCCTCCTAGAGATTTCATCAGATCGACTTCAAATTCGGTCTGTGCCATCTTAAGACATTAAAGATGAAAAGTTATTAAAAGAAAAACTTTTCGTCATAGAGCATTTATCGATGAACGAAGAAGTTGTTGTAACTTTAGTGTACATTGTTCAATTTGGCCAAAGTTTCTCACAATTGCAAGGACAGGCCTGAGGACATTTATAGGCCAAAATTTACTTTTGGTCATAGCGCCCCCCGCTGGCAACAGGAAATCAGCCTTATATGACAAACATCATCCGATTTATATGAAACTTATGTGTGGTCTACATGTGATACTGAGCCGCCCCCTATACTTTAACCACGCCCACTTTGTCCACGCCACTTTCATAACATTTGAACTGTTTAAAGTAGACCCTTGTGTGAGTTATCATTGAACTCAGCAGAGAGTTCCTTCTTCATTGTTGATGAAAAAGGAAGGGCGGGCCCTATGCTTACACCACGCCCCCTTTCATAACTGGTGACCCGTTTAAGGTAGAGTCTTATGTGAGGTATCAATGAACTCAGCAGAAACTTCCTTTTTTATTGGTAAAGGTTTGCCCCAACCCCTATGCTTTGGCCACGCCCCCTTTCACAGCTAATGTCATGTAGGATGTAGAGTCTTGTGTGAGGTATCATTTAACTCAGGGAGTTCCCTTTTCATTGGTGATGATTTTCAGTGTCTGAGTGCTGTGCACGTTCGCAAGGAGCAGCGTCCGCCAGTAACCCCAACGCGCGCAGAGGCGCGAGGGCCCGTCCAACACTGCTTGCAGCTTTAATTGAATTTGAATTGCTAAACTTGAATAATTGCATTGAAAAACTGAATCTGAATATGCTTAATGATTCAAATTAAACAATACAGTTTCAAATTATGTGATTCAAATTCAGTTTTTCAATGCAATTATTCATGTTTACAATTCAAATGTAAATTAAAGATGCAAGCAGCAATGGACGGGCCCTCGCGCCTCTGCGTGTGTCAGGGTTACCGGCGGACGCCGCTCCTTGCGACCGTGCATTTGTGCATTTGCACTCAGACACCGCAAATTGTCAACAATGAAAAGGGAACTCCTCGCTGAGTTCAACGTTACCTCACACAAGACTCTACGTCATACGGTTCATTAGCTGTGAAAAGGGGTGTGGCTAAAAAATAGGGGGCGGGTCAAACCATCACCAATTAAAAAGGAAGTCTCTGCTGAGTTCAATGATACCTCACACAAGACTCTACCTTAGATGGGTCAGCATGTATGAAAAGGGGCGTGGCCTAAACATAGGGGTGGGCCAAACCATCACCAATGAAGAAGGAAGTCTCTGCTGAGTTCAATGATACCTCACACAAGGGTTTACATCAATTGGGTCATTAGTTATAAAATGGGGCGTGGCTAAATCTTAGGGGGTGGGCCAAACCATCACCAATGAAAAAGGAAGTCTCTGCTGAGTTCAATAACACCTCACACAAGACTCTACCTTAAACAGTTCAAATGTTATGAAAGGGGCGTGGCCTGAGTAAGTGGGCATGGTTAAAGTATAGGGGGCAGCTCAGTATCACATGTAGACCACACATAAGTTTCATGGAAATCGGATGATGTTTGTCATAAGGCGCATTTCCTGTTGCCAGCGGGGGGCGCTATGACCAAAAGTCAATTTTGTCCTGTAGGTGTCCTCAGGCCTGGACCCTTGTCAATCGTGAGAAATTTCGGGCAGATACGACAACGTACACTCAAGTTACAACAACTTCTTTGTTCAACGCTAAACACTCAAAATGGCCGCCACACCCTCTGATGAAAAGTTTTTCTTTTAATAACTTTTCATCTTTAAGGTGTTGAGATGATACAGACCAAGTTTGAAGTCCATCGGATGAAATTTCTAGGAGGAGTTCGTTAAAGTATAGCACCTCGACTTTTAGGCCTACTTCCTGTTACCACTAGGGGGCGCTATGACTTTAAGTAAATATCGGCCTTTATTTGTCCTCAGGGTTGGAGTCTTATGAATCCTGAAAAGTTTCGAGCCAGTTGGACAATGTACACTCAAGTTACAGCCACTTCCTGTTTCTGCGGCGAAACGCATAAAAAGGCCGCAAAAAGTTTTTCTTTTAACTTTTCATCTTTAACCTCTTAAGATGGCACAGACCAAATTTGAAGTTGATCGGATGAAATCTCTAGGAGGAGGAGTTAAAGTATGACATGTGGAAATGGCCAAAATCGCACTAATTTCGAACTTTGAAATCAAAATGGTGGACTTCGTGTTGGGTTTAGGGTATGGCTCTAATGAAGTTTTTTGTACATCTTGACATGATGTGTACCAAGTTTCGTGAGTCTACGTTAAACGCACTGCAGGGGCTCAATTTGTTTAACTTTCTAGGGGGCGCTAGCAAGCCATTTATGTGCGCCTATTCCCGAAACCTTTAAAATACGTAAATTTTCACCAGACTTGATGCGACCGCCAAATTTGGTGAGTTTTTGAATATGTTAAGCCCCTCAAAAAGGCAATTCATTTGATGGGAAAAATAATAATTCCTTCAGTTTAGGTTAGTTAGGGCTTTCGCCGCTGTCGGCGCATGGGCCCTAATTATTCAAATTCAGTTTCTGGTGGCACATATTTCAGCCCATAGGCTTTCTCCCAGCAACGTACATCTGTTGAGCCAGACTTTTCAAAAGGTTTCAAAGTTCAAAACTTTCGCCGTCTGTGTTGTTAGTGTTTTCTCAAATGTGCAAGTTGGATATTTATCTTTTCTGAACTACATGTCGCACAGAAATCCTGTCTGTAATCAATTCCAAGATGGCCTTGAAACTTTTAGCTCCGGTGCATGTGCAGCACATCTGTATGTGCACTGAGGGTTTTTGATAAGGTGCTTTATATAAAGGTGACAATAACGTTTATTACAAATGTTGTGTATATCTTTGATATTCTAATGTTTATCCTATTTTGCAAAGAAGAGAGTACATTTAGGAAAATCCAAGAGCTAGTAATGTATGTCTATTGGTACTACACAGGGTCTGATCTTTGCTTTGTAACTTTTTTCCCCTCATGGCTATAAGTATGTTAGATTTTTTCTAGCTTTGTAGAGACTTTGTACGCATATGCAAGTTTAAATAAATGGTCAGTTCTAAACTGTGATCTGGGGTATTGTGATCAGTGATCTGGGGTCCAGATTAACAATAATGTCCAGAGTTTGAACTCTGAATCCACTGTCAACTGGCATTTCTTTTTTCTTATATTGTAGTGAAATTAAATGAGGGAGATTATAATGTGTAAACTGTTACCACGTGAACAAAGTTCACATGATTACAACTGAGCCATCTTCATGACAATGAGCAAAGTCCAAACCGTTGATACCGTGAGCTCTCTACCTTAAACGGTTCAAATGTTATGAAAGGGGCGTGGCCTGAGTACGTGGGCGTGGCCATATTATAGGGGCCGGCTCAGTATCACATTTAGACCACACATTCTGAGTTTCATGCAAATCGGATGATGTTTGTCATATAAGGCGCATTTCATGTTGCCAGCGGGGGGCGCTATGACCAAAAGTCAAATTTTGGCCTGTAGATGTCCTCAGGCCTGGACCCTTGTCAATCGTGAGAAATTTTGGGCAGATACGACAACGTACACTCAAGTTACAACAACTTCTTTGTTCATCGCTAAACACTCAAAATGGCCGCCACGCCACGCCCACACCGTCTGACGAAAGGTTTTTCTTTTAATAACTTTTCATCTTTAAGGTGTTGGGATGGGACAGACCAAGTTTGAAGTCCATCGGATGAAATCTCTAGGAGGAGTTCGTTAAAGTATAGCACCTTGACTTTTAGGCCTACTTCCTGTTGCCACTAGGGGGCGCTATGACTTTAAGTAAATATCGGCCTTTATTTGTCCTCAGGGTTGGACTCTTATGAATCCTGAAAAGTTTCGAGGTAATTGGACAATGTACACTCGAGTTATACCCACTTCCTGTTTCGGCAGCGAAACGCACAAAATGGCCGCCCTGCCACGGCCACGCCCTATGACGAAAAGTTTTTCTTTTAACAACTTTTCATCTTCAACATCTTAAGATGGCACAGACCGAGTTTGAAGTTGATCGGATGAAATCTCTAGGAGGAGTTCGTTAAAGTACGACATGTGGAAATGGCCAAAATCGCACTAATATGGCCGCCTCGCCACGGCCACGTCCCATGACAAAAAGTTTTTCTTTTAACAACTTTTCATCTTCAACATCTTAAGATGGCACAGACCGAGTTTGAAGTTGATCGGATGAAATCTCTAGGAGGAGTTCGTTAAAGTACGACATGTGGAAATGGCCAAAATCGCACTAATTTCGAACATTTAATTCAAAATGGCGGACTTCCTGTTGGGTTTAGGGTATGGCTCTAATGAAGTCTTTTGTACATCTTGACATGTTACATATGTGTACCAATTTTCGTGAGTCTACGTTAAACGCACTGCAGGGGCTCAATTTTCTTAACTTTCTAGGGGGCGCTAGCGAGCCATTTTTGTGCGCCTATTCCCCAATAGGGCCTTCGCCGCTGTCGGTGCTCGGGCCCTAACTAGAAAATTCCGGAAGAAATTTTTACAGTGTGCCTAATACTTGGTGCACATCCGAATAACACTAGCTAAGTAGATACATAATGTCACACTGTCACAGAGAGAGAGAGAGACAGAGGGCTAGATTTATCAAGCCGTTTGCGCCTGTTTCCAGGCGCTAATTGGTCGCAAAGACGGACGTAACCGATGCGGGCTATTTACAAACAGGGCGCACTTGGGTAAAATCGCAGATTGTCTGCCACATGAGCGAGAAGAGACAAGTTGCGCTTTCAATATGCGTTCGTGGGAGGGTCGTGGGGAAAGTGGGAGTGCCACCCAAAAGGTGGGAGGATAAGCAAAGTGCACCTAATTATATATTCCGTGGTATTTACAAGACTGTCAGTAAGAGCGCGCCTCTATTCTGCGGGGGAAATTCTCCGCCTCTTTAAACCAGCCGCAATCGAGTTTCCTCGTAGACCTTTATGCCGCTGGTGAAATGGCAACAGCAATTTGAGCAATACGAAGACATAGGCGAGGCTGAAAATATTTTTAACAGAAGAATCACACTTTGTCAGTGAACACAACATAATTTAGCGTTACAGATCAAGCAGACATGCAATATTAGAGTTACTGGAAGAAATCAAAGATGAAATTGAATCTCCCACTCAGCGTTCACATCCCATTCCACCAGTTGTTAAACCCCCGCTACATTACAAATATTGGCATCAGGATCATTTCAAACAGTCATAGCATCAGCAGTGGGAATATCGCAGTCTGCACTCAGCCATATCATAGCACCAGTACCGCTTTGCTACAGCGCAATTTACGGTATAGTGGGCGGAGAAAGACGCTGATTGCCTGATGGGTGTCAGGGTTGATAAATACTACGCAAACTGTGGAAGCATAGCGTGCGCTATTACCGAACTCGCATAAACGGACGCAGCGCAAACTGCGCTAGTGTTAGTAAATCTAGCCCAGAGAGAGAGAGAGAGAGAGAGAGAGAGAGAGAGAATACGAGTCTGATGAATTTAGGATGCTTAAAGTACTGATTATTTACATGGAGTCTGGTGGGTTTAGGATGCTTAAACTACTGATTATTTACATGGAGTCTGGTGGGTTCAGGATGCTTAATGTACTGATTATTTACATGGAGTCTGGTGGGTTCAGGACGCTTAAAGTACGGATTATTTACATGGGGTCTGGTGGGTTACGATGCTAAAATGATTGTTTATTAGGGCCCGAGCGCCGACAGCGGCGAAGGCCCTATTGAAACTGAAGGAATTATTGTTTCTTTCTTTGTTTCTTTGTTTCTTTGTTTCTTTGTTTCTTTCTTTTTCCCGTCAAATGAATCGCCTTTTTGGGCTTAACATATTCAAAAACTCACCAAATTTGGCGGTCGCATCAAGTCTGGTGAAAATCTACGTATTTTAATGGTTTTGGGAATAGGCGCACAAAAATGGCTCGCTAGCGCCCCCTAGAAAGTTAAGAAAATTGAGCCCCTGCAGTGGGTTTAACGTAGACTCACGAAATTTGGTACACATATGTAAAATGTGAAGACGTACAAAAAACTTCATTAGAGCCATACCCTAAACCCAACAGGAAGTCCGCCATTTTGAACTGAAAGTTCGAAATTAGTGCGATTCTGGTCATTTCCACATGTTGTACTTTAACGAACTCCTCCTAGAGATTTCATCTGATCAACTTCAAATTTGGTCTGTGCCATCTTAAGACATTAAAGATGAAAAGTTGTTAAAAGATAAACTTTTTGTCATAGGGCGTGGCCGTGGCGGGGCGGCCATTTTGTGCGTTTCGCCGCCGAAACACAAAGTGGGTGTAACTCAAGTGTACGTTGTCCAACTGGCTCGAAACTTTTCAGGATTCATAAGAGTCCAACCCTGAGGACAAATACAGGCCGATATTTACCTGAAGTCATAGCGCCCCCTAGTTGTAACAGGAAGTACGCCTAAATGTCAAGGTACTATACTTTAACGAACTCCTCCTAGAGATTTCATCTGATGGACTTCAAACTTGGTCTGTACCATCCCAACACATTAACGATGAAAAGTTATTAAAAGAAAATTTTTTTACTTTTTGGGCGGGGGTGTGGGGGGGGGGGGGGGGGCCATTTTGAGTGTTTAGCGATGAACAAAGAAGTTGTTGTAACTTGAGTAGACATTGTCGTATCTGCCCGAAATTTCTCAAGATTGACAAGGGTCCAGGCCTGAGGACACCTACAGGTCAAAATTGACTTTTGGTCATAGCGCCCCCCGCTGGCAACAGGAAATGCGCCTTATATGACAAACATCATCCATTTTACATGAAACTTATAATGTGTGGTCTACATGTGATACTGAGCCGCCCCCTATTCTTTAACCACGCCCACTTACTCAGGCCACGCCCACTTTCATAACATTTGAACCCTTTAAGCTATACCCTTGTGAGAGGTATCATTAAACTAAGCAGAGACTTCCTTATTCATTGCTGATGGTTTGGCCCGCCCCCTTATACTTAAGCCACGCCCCCTTTCATAACTGGTGACCTGTTTAAGGTAGAGTCTTATGTGAGGTATCAACGAACTCAGCAGAGACTTCTTTTTTCATTGGTCATGGTTTGGCCCGCCCCTTATGGTTAAGCCACGCCCCCTTTCATAACTTTTGACCTATTTAAGGTAGAGTCTTATGTGAGGTATCATTGAACTCAGCACAGACTTCCTTTTTAATTGGTTATGGTTTGACCCGCCCCCTATGCTTAAGCCCCGCCCCCTTTCTTACAATTTGAACAGTTTAAGATAGACCCTTGTGTGGGGTATCAATGAACTCAGCAGAGACTTCCTTCTTCATTGGTGATGGTTTGACCCGCCCCCTATGCATTAACCACGCCCCTTTTCACAGCTAATGACGTAGAGTCTTGTGTGAGGTATCGTTGTACTCAGCGGGGAGTTCCCTTTTTATTGGTGACAATTTGCGGCGTCTGAGTGCTGCGCAAATGTACGGTAACCCCGACGCGCGCCGAGGCGCGAGGGCCCATCCATCGCTGCTCACAGCTTTAATTTACATGGAGTCTGGTGGGTTATAGCGATGCAAGCCTTACCAATACAATGTATATAAATTATAATACCCCAGTTTTGCTTACATTTTAAATACATACAGTGTTGTTTTAACGGTGAAGTGTTAAGTGTCTTAACCCTTCAGAGATAGACCTTTTTAAAACCTATTTAAGACCTGTTTACCAGAAACAGCTATGAAGTAGCTAGTGCTAAACACACCACACTCCATTAAAAAAATAGTACTTTTGGCGTGTATAGAGCCAGCATATATTTTCACATGTAAATCGGTAAACTATGTGTTTATTTCAACCAAGATTAGAGTTGTGATGGTTGGAAAAGTGTAGAGAAGACCAATAACGACTTTTCATAGCTTTATTTGGTGTCTGTTGACTTTTACTGTAGTGTGTTTTGCGATGCTTAAATGACTGTTTATTTACATGGAGTCTGGTGGGTTTAGGATGCTTAAATTACTGATTATTTACATGGAGTCTGGTAGGTTTTGTGTGTGTGTGTGTGTGTGTGTGTGTGTGTGTTGGGTTTTGGGCTGAGCTCTTTAAAATGGGCTGACAGTTCCAGTGGAGACACACTGAGAACACAGCCCTTCGAACCTAAGGTGAGTCAAGGACAAGGCACTGTTTAAATGTATGGTAATGTCAGATTTCTGGAACTTATTGATCTTTGGTTCGGGATCAGACTGAAAGTTTTTGCCACTTTTCGTCACTTTTTTCAATGGTTTTGTAAAAAAGGTCTGAATTATCCCACCTGTGGCAATGTATTGTCAGTACATTAAATCCATTCATTATACTAATTTGTAGGCTGCCTCTGACAGGTATTTTGCTACATGTCAGGTGGCTGTATGGCAGCGTTGATGCATTGTGTTGCAGAAGAGCCCGCGGAGGCCAGTTGCTTGTAGGTGTAGAAGACAGAAAGAAAAGGAAAAGTATTACTGACCTGAAAAGAAATGTCCTGTATTTAGTTAAATATATTATGCTACAGCATGTCTGTATTATGCAAAGTAATTACATTTTAACATTTTAACCATTTTACATTAAATGCAATTCAATATTTTCTGAAAGATTATGTGGAAACAATCTGTCTTTTATGATAACAAGATGATAAGACCTTAGGATTTGAAAGTTATGACAATAATACTTTTACATGCTGTAGAGGTTTGTTCTTATTCACATTACTATGAATTGTACTTTGGCCTCTACACATGCTGCTACTGGTAAAAGTTGAATTCAACTTAATAATAGTATAAAATTCCAAAGCACTGTATATAGTTATACATATCATTTTATTTCATTTGTCAGTTACAGTGATGCTCCCAAGATATTTTATTAAAAAACAACCTCATACTAAAACACACAAAATATAAACTGAAATTGGCACATTGCTTCCCCAACTTTATAAAATAACTTAGCAACTAAATATAGGTATACAGCTACATAAGTATTTATTATTCAAATATTACACATTTACACACGTATAGGGGACACTGGAGTGTCTGTGAAGGTGCTAACTGAAAGACTGTGATGATGATGATGATGATGAAATGATCAGACCAGAAATCCAATGAAGTTGAATTAAACTAAACATCACAATTGCTTGGCTATGAAAACAAAGAAACATTCCTAATGTGGTGGGTCTTGTGTGTGCGTGTGTTTACGGGTTACAGTCAAGTTGACTCTCTGTGAAGTTTTGTGTAATTTCTGAAGGGACAGTTGATGTATTTCCCTGATACCCCGGGGAAGCGGTCATGTATGTGATGGCTGTCAGGGCCCTGCTTTACTGGTTGATGACAACACCTGCCTTCATGTACTACTTCAGTTGACTGTAGGCTAAAGTTCATGGTCATCTTTTCTGCTGCTTCGGCCCTTGTCGTTGTTGTGGTGATGTCAAGATGTCTGTCCACATCAGCTCCACCTTAGCCCCGCTCAGCTACTCCTCCTTTTGTGGAGTAACAGGTGGAGGGTTGAGAATGGTAGAAACATACGATTATCATATAGTTTCTTACCAAACGTGGACAAAACATGCATCAAATATTCTTTGTGGGTTGTGTGAAGAGTTTGAAATAGATTCAGTTAAAAAAGCCAGTTCAATTTGTTACATTGATTATATATTATATTCCCTCATAGATATTTGTAAGCCTGTTTTTAACTGTGATGTCTGTAGGATGGTAGCTAGGTAATAAAATAACCTTTCACAGAAGCAATGATCACAGAGGAGTCATTGGGCTGGGACGGTCTGGAAACAGTAGCTGTTGGCTCTGTCCTGTGTGCTGTAAAAACAATTCAGAGTAATTTCCCTCACACAGTCATAAATTGCTATTTATGTGTCATGAAAATAAACAATACTTTTAAGAAAACACACTGCCTGTCATTCAATGATGTGGCATGTTAACCTATCAAAAATAGAAATTTAAAAAGCCACGTCCTTGAATGACAATTTCAAAATAAGGTTTTAATACAACGTACATATAAAAACTAGATTAATGGATTATATTCACCAGAAGTAAATATTTTATATTATACAAAACAAATAAGTAAATTGTGAAAGGAATGTATAGTTTAATTTTACAAGAATCCAACATTAACAATGAATAATTCCAGACAATGATTTATTTCAGGGGACACCTCTGACTACACCCATATTCAAAGTCAAGGAATTAAACGGTATAAATTTGGAGATTTTTAGGAAGTAAAACTCCCACATTTCTGGGTTAAAATGACGTCAAATCTGAAACTTAAGGTGCTATAAAAGGACTTTGCTCCATAATTCCAGAAAATGACTGATATATTTGAGTAGAGGACATCTTTGACTACACGCATACTGAAAATCAAACAATTTTACCGTATAAATATGGAGATTCTTGGAAGCAAAGTCCCATACTTCTGTTGTAAAACAAGTAAAAATATGAAATTGGAGGTGCCATAAAAGGACTTTGCTCCATAATTCCAGGCAATGACTGACATATTTAAGTACAGGGCATCACTTAGTACTATCATACTGAAAATCTAACAATTTTACTGTATAAATATGGAGATTTTTGGAAGCAAAATCCCATACTTCTGCTGTGAAATGACAAAAAATGTGAAATTGGAGGTGCCATAAAAAGACTTTGGTTCATAGTTCCAGACAATGACTGATATATTTGAGAAGAGGACATATTTGACTACACCCATACTGAAAATCAAACAATTTTACTGTATAATTTTGGAGATTTCTGGAAACAAAGTCCCATACTTCTGTTGTAAAACAAGTAAAAATATGAAATTGGAGGTGCCATAAAAAGACTTTGGTCCATATAGTAGCAGGAGGATTCTACACTGATGGAGTGAAACCTGTTGGTGGAGACACAGTCGGAGACTGCTGCTGGCCCTGAAAGCATAGCTGACATTTGAATATTATATGAACAGTAGGATAAAGAGTTTAAAAAATACTCCAGATCCACCTACTTAGTTCAGTGTCAAATTTAGAAGGAAAGAGATTCAGCATCCCTCTCTCCAGCTCCTCGTCCTCCATCGCTGCGAGATTACTGTAATGATAACATGTATTGTGTGTCAGCTATATTATCTGATGGAGCCTTCCTGAAAAAACACCGTAATCTACCCTGGAAAGAAGTTGGATGGATTCTTCAATATCCTGTGCACAGCAAAACACAATGCATTTCATACAGTAATAATTATTAATATAATCATAGTATTATCCTAGACAGACAGAAGACAGATAGATAGATAGATAGATAGATAGATAGATAGATAGATAGATAGATAGATAGATAGATAGATAGATAGATAGCAGAACAAAATGTCTGTTTCACATTAATCTTAACAATAATGTACTATTCTGTTTGGCATAGCAATTACACCTCATCATATACATGCTGTAGTATTTAACGTTACCCATTCACAATATACACTACAGTTGCTATGGCTCAGTGTGTATATGATTGTTAAATGTCCGTGATCGCGAGTACTATGGAATATACAAGATACAACCTATAGACCCTTTGCACGTGACGTCACACTCTACTCCTGCGAATTATGAACGCCATGACCGTTGGCGGAAGAGCTATTCTGTAGACGGACGGCAAGTCAAACGAGAACGTGTTCGCTGCTTATATACTGTGTATGGTTCGCTGTTCTTGTTCTCACGAGTCACATACACAATCTGCAGAGTAATCCTCACCAACACAAGCATGTGTATGTATTGCCTTTCTGTTTTAAATGACTGATAAATAATAATATTTCTTTTTTTTATTCTTTTATTTGTTTATAAGTGTCTTAACAATCAAGCTCCCCTCTATTTATAGGAGCTCCTAGAGCAATACACTCCTTCCAGGGATCTTAGGTCAGGTACACAGAAACTTTTATCCATACCACGGTACAGGTTAAAACACAGAGGTTATCGTGCCTTTGCCATTGCTGGCCCGACCCTATGGAATAGCTTGCCCTCTCATATTCGCTCTGCTCCTGACTTGTCAGTTTTCAAGTCACTCTTGAAAACACACTTCTATTCAATTGCTTTTAATAGTGTTTAATTTGTTTTTAATTTTTCTTGTTTTGTCTGTCGTGTGATATTCTATTGCTCTGTAAAGCACATTGGTCAGCTTGTCTGTATAAATAGTGCTGTATAAATAAACTTTGACTTGACTTGACTAATAATAATAAAACTTCCTCACCCAGCTAGCTGCCGTGCTAACCAGCTGTTCCTGCTAACACGTCCCACATAACTATCATCGGTTATTCACTGACCTACATATCCCAAAAAGTAAGCCGTTCTCTTGATCATTTAACTTAACACGCATACAAAAAATATTGGTTAAATTAAAGATGACATGGCACGGAAACTAGCTTCAAAAAGGCCAAACAACTGAATAAAATGCGGGTCTGCGGAGCTCCTACCCCGGTTAGCCGACCAGCTAGCTGTTGAAATATCCACCGATCAACAGCGAATAGAATCACAGATAAGACGATGGCTAGATGTTACATTATGTGTGGTTAATACTGATCATAGACACTCCGTGATTTACTGCATGGATTAGCGTGTGATGAATTATTTCCCAGAGCTGGGATGCGTTCAGGCATCCATTAGAGAGTTGCATCGGCTCAGCCAGTGAACAACGGTACTGCGGCTTCGCTAGCTTGCCCTGCTAGCTGATAGCCGTTAGCTGCTAGCTGTCAGCCCGTGAGTGTATTCAGACAGGCTTCTGTGATCCCAATAACAATCCACGGTGGTGTGGCTATGTCCTCCAGAGGACAGGTCGTGGTCAATGCTATTGAAGTGTATTCCCCCTAAAAAACAAAAGTAGTGCGGTAGTAGCTGCTAGTTGTAGCAAGAAAAGGTAAACAGTAGTGTGCCGATCGGAGCGTAGTGTGTGAAGAGTGAAGAGCAGATTTGTTTACAAGGGAAGAAGCTTGGAGTAACGTAACTATGGAGAATATAGCAGATATACAACACACAGAAGAGCCTTTTGAGTTATATGGTCGTCCTTATTTATTCGAATCTGAGTATACAGACGAAGAACTAGCCTCAAGAGTTGGAAAGAACGAGACAGACAGAGGGGCAACAGGCAGATGAACTTGCTGCTCCAAGCGCAAGCTAAAGCTAGCCTTCAGTAACTGGAAGACATAGCCACACCACCACCGCTCCATGGATTGTTATTGGGATGATTATCACAGAAGCCTGGCTACACTCACCGGACGGCAGCTAACGGCTGACGGCTAGCGGGGCAAGCTAGATACCAGCAGGATCGAGACAGGGACCAGGGTAGGTGAATTTAAACAATGTCTGAAGAAGCCATGAAGAAGAAGATAGTATAATTATTAGTATTACATTTTATTTAGTGTTATTTATTTGAAACTAATGAAACTTTCCCCTCGTCTACTACACTATTTAGCTTGTGCTTCCGGTGATTCTGCCGTCCGTCATGGCGTCGTCACGTGGTCGTGGTCACGTGTTTGCAAGGGGTCTATACGATCTAAACACTGCAGCTAAAGGCTAAAGAGCTAGCCGTAACGGTGTCTTCAGTGTCTCTCACATGAGTTGTAATGTTCATTAGGGCCCGAGCACGAAAGTGCGAAGGAACCTATTGTTTTTCGTCAGATTATTATTATTATTATTATTATTTTTCCGAGTCAGGAAGTTGCGTATCTTACCAAGACTTATTCCGATTGCCACCAAACATGACACAGTTGTTCCGCATAGGGGCTTGAGCATCCATGCCAAATTTAGATTGAATCAGACATTAGATGGCGCTGTTAGAATTTCTTTTATTAATTATTCACATTGCAACATATGGGAAACATACTTTGTGTAACTCCTCCTGGGCCGTGAGTCCAATCTGCACGAAAACTTGGATATAGACTCGGTGGACCCTCGTGACTAAAAGTTATCAAAAGAATATTGATAGGTAAACAGTACGCAAGTTATGGAGGAATTAACACGATCCAATGTAGTAAAGGTTATGCAGTTACATCTATTGGCCACTAGATGGTGGTCTAAGACCACAAATGAACCTAACAGCAACATACACGTATAATAGTCATGTGACATAGAAACGTCCTTTATTCGAGATTCTTGAAGGAAATGACTGTAATGCTTTTTTAGCAATGGAAACAAGCTTTACATGCCACAAGAAGCTGATTGGAGCACCTTGAACATGATTCTGACATAGAAACTTCTTTATAAGAGAATCTTGAAGGAAATGACTGTAAAGCTTTTTCTAGCGATGGAAACAAGCTTTCACGCTGCTAGAAGCTGTTTAGAGCACCTTGAACATGATTCTGAAACAGAAACATCTTTATAAGAGATTCTTGAAGGAAATGACTAATGGTATTTAGTGATGGAAACAAGCGTTACACGAGACAAGAAGCAGTTTGAAGCACCTTGAACATGATTCTGACACAGAAACATCTTTATAGTAGATTCTTGAGGAAATTACTGTAAAGCTTTTTAGCGATGGAAACAAGCTTTACACACCGCAAGAAGCTGTTGAGAGACCCTTGAACATGATTCTGAAACAGAAACATCTTTATAAGATATTCTTGAAGGAAATTACTGTAATGCTATTTTAGTGATGGAAACAAGCTTTACACGCCACAAGAAGCTGTTAGCGCACCTTGAACATGATTCTCACAAAAAAAAACATCTTGATAAGCACTTCTGGTAGGAAATCACTGACAAGCTATTTCAGATATGGAAACAAGCTTTACACAAGAAGCCGTTTGGAGCACTTACACATGATTCTGACATAGAAACGTCCTTTATTCGAGATTCTTGAAGGAAACGACTGTAATGCTATTTAGTGATGGAAACAAGCTTTACACGAGACAAGAAGCAGTTTGAAGCACCTTGAACATGATTCTGACACAGAAACATCTTTATAGGAGATTCTTGAGGAAATTACTGTAAAGCTTTTTAGCGATGGAAACAAGCTTTACACGCCACAAGAAGCTGTTTAGAGCACCTTGAACATGATTCTGAAACAGAAACATCTTTATAAGAGATTCTTGAAGGAAATGACTGTAATGCTATTTAGTGATGGAAACAAGCGTTACACGAGACAAGAAGCAGTTTGAAGCACCTTGAACATGATTCTGACACAGAAACATCTTTATAAGAGATTCTTGAAGGAAATGACTGTAATGCTATTTTAATTTCAATTCAATTCAATTCAATTTTATTTATAGTATCAAATCATAACAAAAATTATCTCGAGACACTTTCCAAAACCCCAACAATTACAGTAATTCCATCAAGAGCAAGCATTAGCAGTGGCTATCGCGACAGTGGCAAGGAAAAACTCCCTTTTAGGAAGAAACCTTAGTGATGGAAACAACCTTTACACACCGCAAGAAGCTGTTTAGAGACCCTTACACATGATTCTGACATAGAAACTTCTTAATAAGAGATTCTTGAAGGAAATGACTGTAATGCTATTTTAGTGATGGAAACAAGCTTTACAAGAAGCTGTTAGCGCACCTTGAACATGATTCTGACAAAAAAACATCTTGATAAGCACTTCTGTTAGGAAATGACTGACAAGCTATTTCAGATATGGAAACAAGCTTTAAATGCCACAAGAAGCCGTTTGGAGCACTTACACATGATTCTGACATAGAAACGTCCTTTATTCGAGATTCTTGAAGGAAACGACTGTAATGCTATTTAGTGATGGAAACAAGCTTTACACGAGACAAGAAGCAGTTTGAAGCACCTTGAACATGATTCTGACACAGAAACATCTTTATAGGAGATTCTTGAGGAAATTACTGTAAAGCTTTTTAGCGATGGAAACAAGCTTTACACGCCACAAGAAGCTGTTTAGAGCACCTTGAACATGATTCTGAAACAGAAACATCTTTATAAGAGATTCTTGAAGGAAATGACTGTAATGCTATTTAGTGATGGAAACAAGCGTTACACGAGACAAGAAGCAGTTTGAAGCACCTTGAACATGATTCTGACACAGAAACATCTTTATAAGAGATTCTTGAAGGAAATGACTGTAATGCTATTTTAGTGATGGAAACAACCTTTACACACCACAAGAAGCTGTTTAGAGACCCTTACACATGATTCTGACAGAAACTTCTTAATAAGAGATTCTTGAAGGAAATGACTGTAATGCTATTTTAGTGATGGAAACAAGCTTTACACGCCACAAGAAGCTGTTTGCGCACCTTGAACATGATTCTGACAAAAAAACATCTTGATAAGCACTTCTGTTAGGAAATGACTGACAAGCTATTTCAGATATGGAAACAAGCTTTACATGCCACAAGAAGCCGTTTGGAGCACTTACACATGATTCTGACATAGAAACGTCCTTTATTCGAGATTCTTGAAGGAAACGACTGTAATGCTATTTAGTGATGGAAACAAGCTTTACACGAGACAAGAAGCAGTTTGAAGCACCTTGAACATGATTCTGACACAGAAACATCTTTATAGTAGATTCTTGAGGAAATTACTGTAAAGCTTTTTAGCGATGGAAACAAGCTTTACACGCCACAAGAAGCTGTTTAGAGCACCTTGAACATGATTCTGAAACAGAAACATCTTTATAAGAGATTCTTGAAGGAAATTACTGTAATGCTATTTTAGTGATGGAAACAAGCTTTACACGCCACAAGAAGCTGTTAGCGCACCTTGAACATGATTCTGACAAAAAAACATCTTGATAAGCACTTCTGGTAGGAAATGACTGACAAGCTATTTCAGACATGGAAACAAGCTTTACACGCCACAAGAAGCCGTTTGGAGCACTTACACATGATTCTGACATAGAAACGTCCTTTATTCGAGATTCTTGAAGGAAACGACTGTAATGCTATTTAGTGATGGAAACAAGCTTTACACGCCGCAAGAAGCTGTTCAGAGACCCTTGAACATGATTCTAAAACAGAAACATCTTTATAAGAGATTCTTGAAGGAAATGACTGTAATGCTATTTAGTGATGGAAACAAGCTTTACACAAGACAAGAAGCAGTTTGAAGCACCTTGAACATGATTCTGACACAGAAACATCTTTATAGGAGATTCTTGAGGAAATTACTGTAAAGCTTTTTAGCGATGGAAACAAGCTTTACACGCCGCAAGAAGCTGTTTAGAGCACCTTGAACATGATTCTGACAAAAAAAACATCTTGATAAGCACTTCTGGTAGGAAATGACTGACAAGCTATTTCAGATATGGAAACAAGCTTTACATGCCACAAGAAGCTGTTTGGAGCACTTACACATGATTCTGACATAGAAACGTCCTTTATTCGAGATTCTTGAAGGAAACGACCGTAATGCTATTTAGTGATGGAAACAAGCTTTACACGAGACAAGAAGCAGTTTGAAGCACCTTGAAAATGATTCTGACACAGAAACATCTTTATAGTAGATTCTTGAGGAAATTACTGTAAAGCTTTTTAGCGATGGAAACAAGCTTTACACGCCACAAGAAGCTGTTTAGAGCACCTTGAACATGATTCTGAAACAGAAACATCTTTATAAGAGATTCTTGAAGGAAATTACTGTAATGCTATTTTAGTGATGGAAACAAGCTTTACACGCCACAAGAAGCTGTTAGCGCACCTTGAACATGATTCTGACAAAAAAACATCTTGATAAGCACTTCTGGTAGGAAATGACTGACAAGCTATTTCAGATATGGAAACAAGCTTTACACGCCACAAGAAGCCGTTTGGAGCACTTACACATGATTCTGACATAGAAACGTCCTTTATTCGAGATTCTTGAAGGAAACGACTGTAATGCTATTTAGTGATGGAAACAAGCTTTACACGCCGCAAGAAGCTGTTCAGAGACCCTTGAACATGATTCTAAAACAGAAACATCTTTATAAGAGATTCTTGAAGGAAATGACTGTAATGCTATTTAGTGATGGAAACAAGCTTTACACGAGACAAGAAGCAGTTTGAAGCACCTTGAACATGATTCTGACACAGAAACATCTTTATAGGAGATTCTTGAGGAAATTACTGTAAAGCTTTTTAGCGATGGAAACAAGCTTTACACGCCGCAAGAAGCTGTTTAGAGCACCTTGAACATGATTCTGACAAAAAAAACATCTTGATAAGCACTTCTGGTAGGAAATGACTGACAAGCTATTTCAGATATGGAAACAAGCTTTACACGCCACAGGAGGCCGTTTGGAGCACTTACACATGATTCTGACATAGAAACGTCCTTTATTCGAGATTCTTGAAGGAAATGACTGTAATGCTATTTTAGTGATGGAAACAAGCTTTACACGCCACAAGAAGCAGTTTGAAGCACCCTGAACATGATTCTGACATATAAACTTCCTTTATAAGAGATTTTTGAAGGAAATGACTGTAATGCTATTTTAGTGATGGAAACGAGCTTTACACGCCGCAAGAATCTGTTTAGAGCACCTTGAACATGATTCTGACATACAAACTTCTTTATAAGAGAATCTTGAAGGAAATGTGTAAGAAATAAAAATAATCAATCAAGCTGGCTATGCTTTACAAATTACAGTCTGTGCACCAACCAGGGGACGCCAAGTCTAAACCACGGTACTCCAACTTTTAATAAACAAATCAAAATACTCTTAGGAGACTGATATATGAATTCATGTATAAGCCAGAAAATTCAGTCTGATGAGCGAAGCCTGTGTGCCTGCTCAACTCGGGCCCGTGTACACGTTTATGCTCTTATGATTTTACTTAAATAAATACTTGTTAAACTTTTAAGTCCTCTCTTTGTCTACTTAGTGGATTTTTAACACGCACAACTGTAATGCTATTTTAGTGATGTAAACAAGGTTTACACGCCACAAGAAGCTGTTTAGAGCACCTGGAACATGATTCTGACAAAAAAGCATCTTGATAAGCACTTCTGGTAGGAAATGACTGACAAGCTATTTCAGATATGGAAACAAGCTTTACACACCACAAGAAGCCGTTTGGAGCACTTACACATGATTCTGACATAGAAACGTCCTTTATTCAAGATTCTTGAAGGAAACGACTGTAATGCTATTTAGTGATGGAAACAAGCTTTACACGAGACAAGAAGCAGTTTGAAGCACCTTGAACATGATTCTGACACAGAAACATCTTTATAGGAGATTCTTGAGGAAATTACTGTAAAGCTTTTTAGCGATGGAAACAAGCTTTACACGCCACAAGAAGCTGTTTAGAGCACCTTGAACATGATTCTGACAAAAAAACATCTTGATAAGCACTTCTGGTATTTGGGATAATTATGTGCTGTGTGAGATTTGAGATGATGTTACGCACCTGGCCCACACACACACATGCACGCACGCACGCACATACCCCACACCCGCAGGGTCTCCGAGAGCCAAAGGCCGATGGGCAAGAAAATCCAAAAGCAAACAAATGTGATGTTGACGTGAACTGATACACATGAGGGTCCCAACGGAGTACAATGCGACGACAACGAGAAAGTTGCCTTTGAAATGTGTGAAATGAACTGAAATGAACTGAAATGCAATGAACTGAAATGAACCTTCAATCTATTTTGAATAAAAACCCTTTGGGATACTTATGTGCTGTGTGAGATGTGAGATGATGTTACATAGGTTGTAGCGAGAAAATCCAAAAGCAAAACAAATGTGATGTTGACGTGAAATGATATTTCACGTCAAGCATTGTAGAAAAGTGATAGAAACAGCCTTTACACATTATTAGAAACTTAATGTAGGCCAAATGCATGTTTCCCACATAGAGACATGTCTACAAGAGATTTCTGGTGAGAAACTACTGTAAAGTTGTTAAAGTGATATAAACAACCTTTATACATTATAAGAAGCTTACTGGACGCCAAATTGCAACATTCCCACATAGAGACATGTCTACAAGAGATTCTGGTGAAAAACTATAGTAAAGTTGTTAATGTGAAAGAAACAGCCTTTACACATTATTAGAAGCTTAATGGAGGCAAAATTGCAACATTCCCACATAGAGACATGTCTACAAGACATTCTGGTGAAAAACTACAGTAAAGTTGTTGATGTGAAAGAAACAGCCTTTACACATTATTAGAAGCTTAATGGAGGCCAAATGCATGTTTCCCACATAGAGACATGTCTACATGTGCCGTGGCAATGCAAAAGCATGGCGCCTGGCTGAGGTGGGAGCAGGCGATGGACCGAGGAGCAGGCAATGGAGTGAGATGTTACCTGGCAGGACATCTGGAAGTGGAACCCCAGAGGATCAAGTTCTTGATTCAGTGGCTGTACAATGTTCTTCCCAGACCATCCAACCTGTTCTTATGGGGCCAGGTTGAAACACCAACTTGTCCTCTTGGTTCAAACATCGGTACCCTAAAAAAAAATGTCAAGGCAGGAGAGCAGCCAAGGCACAGACCCAGGACCACCCGGGAGACTTGGTGATGTCAGTTGACCTTGAACTGAAGGTCTTACCTTGAGACCGGATATCATCTTGGTCTCAGGTGTCAAATCACAGCTGATCCTTCTGGAGCTGACTGTGACCTGGGAGGAGAGGATGGAGGCAGAAGAGAGAAACAGGGCAAAATACCAAGAGGACTGCCCAAGGAATGGGTGAAAGACCAAATGTATGCCAGTGGAGGTGGGCATCATGGGTCTAGTAGGAGAAGGGCCATCCAGACCAATGTCGAGGCAGCAGAGAAGGCATCCAGATGGCTCTGGCTAAAGAGGAGTTAGAGGGCAGAGGGTGTCTGTTGCAAGACCTGAAACACCCGGTGAAGCCAGGATACAACACTGATGATGTGTCCAAGTTCGTGCATCAGAAGATGTATGCTGAATGAGAAATGCTCATCTAAAGAATAATGAATTCAATTTAGGTTTCCTTTACATAAATAAAGACATTTCCACCAAATTGATGCAGTAATTCACTAGTTCCCTAACTGAGTGAATGTACCAATTTCAGTTTTTTGCATTTGCATTGGCAGGAAATGAAATGATCAATGCTCAAAATGTTCTGGGGGAGCACCCTTAATATGTTGAAACAAAACCGACGACCCTTATTGAATTGCACACCTGCCCAACCCAAATCTCAATAATAGGCTTTAGTTACAGGCCACACAACCTCAGTGACCGTTGGCATTCGAATAATTAGAGGCTTTTTTGTTTTCAAAAAATACACCAAAACTGAGCAGATATTATTATTACTATTTTAAGCCACAGGTTAGTGAACATCATAGCGATTAGCCCATTAACCTCAATTATAAGTTTATATGTGGATGTTGTTATCTGAGAAGCATTTAAAAACAGAGCTACTAGTGTAAAGGCTGAACAGATGCACTCTGTTCCTCTGAGGCAGCTGGGCTGGCTCCGAGCCTGACTGAATCCTCCCAAATAATACTCGACTGACTCAAACTCACCCACATCCAAAAGACATACAGACACACCTCAAGGTGACACAGATACACCAATATGTCCATGTGCTCACTTAAATGCAGAGAAACACACATTTGGAAATGAACAAATAAACATGCACGTGTTATGAAGATTCAAACAAACATAAAAACAATCACAAAACTGCTGAACAGAACATGGTCCTGCATCATAATGCATAGGACTTGCTTTCTGGTGATGCACTGATATTTTAGACCTGCCGATTTCTAATGCTGAATAACATCATATGGCTCATAAACCGATACTTGAGAGATCACTTCATTGGAAGAACATGTGCACATTATGCCTGGCCCAATCCCAATAGCAGTGTCAGTATGTTTGTGTATGCATGCTTCATGCTGAGGTATTTAGTATTAAAAACAACACAACACCTTTGGTTTTGCAAACAAAATCTAAGGTTGAGTGGTGTCACATGGGAGCAGTTCACAAAATCAGCTGCAACTCTTATTGCCCTTGTGGAGAATAAAGTTGAGAACATATGCACCTTAACTAACAATTAATGTATAATACTGAAAAAGCATTATTAATCCATGATTAAACTGTTATTAATGCTGTTTGATAGCCTTAGTTGTAAAGTTGAGAACATATGCACCTTAATTAATACTTAATAATAATACTTAAAAAGCTGTTGTGGTTAGCGGGAGATAGAGGACCCAAATGCAGGGAGAGGCAGGCAGGCAGAAGATTGTTTGAACTTGAGGTTTTAATCCAACAGAAGTAGCAGTACAAAGACTGGAAAACTCCCAAAGTCACGCAGGGAAATACCAAAAGCAACAGGCGAAACATGCACAACAGACTGACTGGCAACACACAGGCAGAAACAAACTCAAAATGATCTGACACGAGACAAAGGGAACACAGGGGTTAAATACATGAGGTAATGAACAAACGAGGGACAGGTGATACAACAGGTGAAACACATTAGGAGAGCCAGGGTAATCAACAAAGGCGGGAAAACACAGGAAGTAAAACTAGACATGACAAGACAGAGAAAAGACTATCAAAATAAAACAGGAAACAGAACATGAACAGGGAAATGCACAACAGGGAACAGAAAAATACAGAATAAATATACAAAAACAGGAAACATACAGAAAGCTACAAACAGGCAACAGAAATGGAACAAAATACAAAGCAAAATACTGAAACCATAACAAAAGCATTATTAAACCATAATTAATCAGTTATTAATGCTGTTTGATTAATTGTAAAGTTGAGGACATTTGCATCTTAACTAACACTTGATAACTGTATAACAAAACTGAATAGGCATTACTAAACCATAATTAAACCGTTATTAATTCTGTGTGATAGCCTTAATTGTAAAGATGAGAACATATACATCTTAACTAACTCTTGATAAATGTATACCAATACTGAAGAAGCATTAATACACAATAATTAAACAGTTAATAATTCTGTTTGATAGCCTTATTATAAAGTTGAGAACATATGCACCTTAACTAACACTATTAATGTATAACAATACTGAAGAAGACTTAATACACCATAAGGCACACATTTTCAAATTGTAAAAAATGTTTTCATTTGATTATGAGTTTGTCTCAGTCAGTTTTCTTCATTCTCTCCACTGAAGACACTATTTATGGTCCATAGTATACTGTGATCTATATAAACAAACCCTTTGAATGCTGTGATTGCTGGCTGTCAGATGCATCAAAGCATTAATATTCTGGACACAATCTAGATAATGCTTATGCATTATCTAGACGATACAGTGATGATTATTCATGATCATCACTTGTGTGTGTGTGTGTGTCATTAAGGCTGCCCTATCATGTTTTGTTATCATTTAAATGTACAATATGTGTAAAGAGCTGATGTTAATCTAGTGAACAATCAATCCTTGCATCCATAGCTTTTGCATGCATTTAAAATAAATGGGTTTGTTAGGTTTCAAGAGAGGAAAACTATCCAGAAGACATGCCAGTGAAGATGACAAGAGAGGGAAAATGTCCAGTGTAAACTCCATACAGTTATAGCTCTGAGTCTTCAGTGGAGAGAAAGAGAAAAACTGACTGAGTCAAACTCAGAATCAAATGAAAATCTTTTTTTCAATTTGAATATGTGTGCATAACAGAAGGTTGTTATGAAGATTTTATTTCACGTTGACAATGTTTCACTAATGTTTAAAAGCTGTGTGAATGTTTAAGTCAAAGAGTGTTAATAAACTATGAATCATTGTTTAGTAGTGCTTACTCAGCACTCTTATGCATTTATGAAATGTTAGTTAAGGTGCATATGTTCTCAAGTTTACAATAAGGTTATCAAACAGCATTAGTAACTGTTTACTTATGGTTTAGTAATGCTTATTCTGTATTATTATACATTAATCAAGTGACCATTTAAGGTTAAGCAATGTTTATATAGCATGCACAATAATTTATATAGGTTGGGCTTTAAGTTAATGTCTACATGAAGACAAAGGAAGAAGCAAACCTCTGCATGGAGACTATGGAGTCTTTTCACTGATCTCACCCTCTACCAAAAGTAAGTCATATGTTAGAGGATGGACAGATATAGTGGACAAAAGTATGTGGACAACCATAACCCGTAAATAAACAATAACAACTCTTCTCATAATTACATGGCTTGGCTGTGAACCTTAAGACACATGCTATCAAACATCTTTATCAACCAGCTAGTAATATTAGGAAATACCTTAATTAACATGAAGCAAGTGTTTAGTTATTATCAAGAGACGTTTGTTAACATTTACCTTTTTACTGTAATAACTAATGTAAATAGCATCTTACAAACCACTGAACAATGAATCAATCAATACCTTAGTTAACATTAACATTTGTAAATTATAGTTTTTCATTTGTATATTTCCAGTTTAGGCTTTTTAGTACATTAACTAACGTTAAAGTATACACCTTAGTTAAATGTTATTAATAAGTAGGTAAGGCTTGTTACTGCATGCACTGCGCAATGTGACATCGAAGTGAAAAATTACATAGAAAGACGTTCTATGTAATTTTTGGACGTCCAATTTTGGTCCACTGAAGGGGTTGTATAACGCACGTCTAATGTTGACGTCCGTGGGACCTCCGTGTAAGGCTATTTATAGTCCAAATGTGGTCGTTTGTGGACGTCTTTTCAACGTCAAATTTAGACTAATTTTAGACGTTTTTATACTACTTCTATAACTGTAGTCCCATGTTTCAAGTGGGTGGAGGACACGTTTTCTTTACCATGTGATAATTTTCCTGTGTAGTTTTGTTTGGCTCAGCAGCTAGTTTCAACAGGAAATGCATTACACCTTTGTATGTGTCTCCAGTTATCTGCTGAGCCAATCAAATGGAGATTTTGGAAAATAATCTGGAACAGTTAGTATGCCACCTTGTTAAATGGGACTAGATCATTTTCCAAAAATTCCATTTGATTGTCTCAGCAGCAGATAACTGGAGACGCATACAAAGGTGTAATGCATTTCCAGTTCAAACTAGCTGCTGAGCCAAACAAAGCTACAGGAAAATTAACTGGCCTCCACTCTCTGGAAACATGGGACTACAGTTATAAACGTACACATACAAATAAATCACAATTCATTACTGCCATCAGGGCAGATGCGACCAAAATTTATATGGGTGCGAAGATTTTTCCTAGGTCGCACCGGTGCACCTAACGTCCTCGCATCCGCTGGCTCTCCACGAACGAAGCAATGTCGTTTATATCGATATTGGTTTAATGTTGCGTTACATGACCCATTCCTTCTGTAAAGCCGTGCCTGTGTTTGGATCTCTCCTCTGTACACACGGCTCACCTGCAACATGGAGAGACGTAGTGCCGCCGGTCTAAACTGTTACATTTGTCTACAGTTTTAACTGTTATTAACACAGCTGTATTGTTAAGTATGAGAGGGAAACTGTATTGGTACCAGTGTTTCTGCTGGTAACTCTCTATTATTGCGGCCGCCACGGAGAAAAACACATTACAAGTTATTAAATGCAAATAACTTCAGTTCACTGAGTAATAGCGTGTAAGACGGAGCCTGCTGGATCATAGTTCATAAAAATGCAGCGCAGTGACGATACAGACATTTAATATCCTACACGAGACGTGTGTAACGCCGCTGATCTGCCAAAGCGCATTCGACCCGTGCTGGACACATTCATAATGAGTCAGCCGTCACTCTGTGAGTAGCATACGCTTCAGTCCATCGCACTCCCCCCTCTGTCTCCCTATGTCTTTTGGTCTTTTTATTTTATTTTTTTAAGATTTCGGTCTTTATTTTGATAGGAAAGCTGAAGACATGAAAGGGGAGAGAGAGGGGGGAATGACATGTAGGAAAGGGCCGCAGGTCGGAGTCGAACCTCTATATTTACCAACTGGGCTATCTGGGTGACCTCTTTCTCTTTTAGTCAGTCTATTGTTGTTGTTGAAAACAAATGGAGCTTTCTCATATATATATATATATATATATATATATATATTTATATATCCTAGGCTATTTATTTCAGATTACTTTCATTTACATGTGTTGCAGCTGTATATTTTCAAATTGGTAAGAAACCCTGTCTTTGCATTTTATTTTAATCACAATCTGTTTTAATAAAAGAGCTTGTGAAAAAGTGGCTTTGACTTAAAACTGAACATTTAGCCCACTTTGTAAAAAAATACAGATATCGTGTATCGGCATTCAGCGCTAATGGCGATGCGAGGAAAAATTTGGGTGCACCTAAATTTTGTGCTGGTGCACCTAAATAAAAAGGTTAGGTGCACCAGTGCAACCAAGGCAAAAAGTTAGTCTGGAGCCCTGGCCATTTCCATCTTTATTCAAAAATAAATTGACCTGAATGGCATTAGAAGGGTACCAGACATATCAAGCACAATGTACAATTTCAACGTTGTACACGTTCAATCTCAAAACAGCAAGTTTCCTGGGAACGGTGTGTAACAACTTGAGTTGTTTTCCCTCGTTTTGTGGGTGTGTCTCTAAATTATTGGCTGTGTTCTAGGTGATACCCAATCAGTAGAGATGTGTCTGTAAACCTGTGGTAATAAAAAGGTGCTTGCGCACACAACAGGATGTCCAACACACCCTGTTTCAGTTTAAAAAAAATGTCACAGCCTTTCTCAATTTTTGGATGCCTATGGGATCATGATAATGTTATTTAAACCTAAAGACAGTGAACAATTGAGCCAAGAATAACATTTATTTATTAAGAAAATTAATTATATTTCTTAATCTGTAGGAGTCGCTGAAATATACAGCATTTCTCTCAACAGCAGTGTGTACATGTTGGAGAATAAAAAATGATTGTCACACTAATACTACTGAACAAATTGAAGTACTCCTCATCATATTGTCCACTGTCCACAATTATTTCAGTAAAAAAAAAAGGCCGTCTCTGCTACAGCCTCTACTCCAGTCTGTTGACAGTCGGGGAAGTCCTTGATGGCCCTCTCGGCGTTGGACTCAGGAAAGTAGGATTCCTCGGTGCTGCTGCAACAACAAAAGATTTGGGTTATGTGCGTTATTCGAAGAAGTATCTTTTAATGCATGGAAGTTTTTTCTTTTTCTTTTTTGTTTCGTCTCCCTTGTTTTTAAGAAGTGGTTGAGTAATAATTGTAACGTAAGTCTTTTTTTTTTTTTGCAGATGTGAATAGAAAACCGGTTACATTAAAAATGTACAAACAAATTTTGTTAACATAGTTAAATTCTCTGCTAAATTTCCCTCAGAAGCCTTTCAATATAACTGGACAGTAAGGCGATTTGGTCAGTAGCCCCCTACTGACCAAATGGCCTTACTGTTCAGTCAGTGCAGTTTCATTTTGGATGAAGTTCCAAATCCACAACAGGTGGGCTGTTTACGGTAGAAGGGATACAGCTACGACCAAAAGTTAGGCAAAAATCCTGCAAAATCTAGACTAATATAATAATATATTTGTTATGTGAAGAAATAACAGTTAACATGTGCCTAAGGTCAACAAAACAAATCACACCAGTGCAGGTGTAACCGTGGTTAGTTAAACCCCAGGTTATTTCTAATTTGTTCTAAGAATTTAGCTGTATATAATGTATTTGTGTTCTAAATGTGTCTCCCTAATTTAAAATTATAAATGTATTATTATTTTCCATGAGAAGAAAGCACCAAAAGTAGCTTCTCCTAAGCTTAAGTCACATTATAACTTGTATATTGATGAGGCAGTTGTTAGGTGTTTTTTTCAGTGTGCAAAACTGATAGGAGTGGTCATCTTACCTGGGTATCAATCTCTATGCATTCCCCTCGACTGATGCATGGTGTGTGTGTAGATGAGAAAAGTAGGTCAGAAGTCAGAAAACTGACAGATAAGTTCAGCACGGATGTAAAACAGGCAATTGATGAGCTGCGACTTCAAGTAGGACGCCGTAGAACTGTTTAGAGCTGTAAACAATTGATTTCCCGGTGAGTAACGATTGCTATGCTACATTAGCATGCTAACTCGCTAGCAAAGTGTTACACGCTGTTTAAAACGTAAAGATGAGCCTTGTACTCTCACTAAAACGAGTCGGGATAAACTTTAATGTCTGAAGCCTGTGTTTATGTGCTTTATGAATCTTGTGTTTTTGTTCAAATTATTACTGTGTGTGAAATGCTTGATAACTGCTTGGTGCAGGCTAATTAGGTACTGAGTTATTGTTAGGCCAGCAGAAATGTCATGCAGCTAAACTTATGAGTGTGTTCAATTCCTGGGGTGATGTAAAATTAATGTAAATAGGTTACAGTATGAGCTGTATATTAAGGAATCCTTTTTTTGAAATGTTTGTGAATTCATGTTATGCATACTGTGAGTTATGTTTATTAAGAATGCATGCAAAACGAAGTAAAATGGACACTGTAGAGCTGTACATTTATTTAAGTATATACAAATGGACCTTATGTGGATTAGATTAATAATTATCTTGTCTGGCTGTCTAGGCTGTTTTTTTTTAGTCCTTCAATTGGGTCCTCAGTCCTCGGTTCCTCTACCATCTTCTGCTGTCATCCATCTGCATCTCCATCCTGGTTGCAGAAAAGGGATCATCCACGTCCACATCTCCATATCTTTACCATTGCAATACTCACCTTGGACATTCACTGTGGAAGAGGGTGGTAGGACTTTGAGTACACTCACTTTTTTCTTTTTTATTTCATTTTATTCATTTGAACTTTTGGGACAATTTCTTTTTTTATGCATGTCAGTGTTTTTTTTATTTTTATTTTGGTTCAAAACATAAAAATCAACAAAGGCACTTAAAATAACTGTGTATTGTGAATCCACTTTGTTGATGATATCGATACTGAAGCATTATAATGCAGTATTCACTTTAATTTACTTACCTTGTTGAGATACTGTGTTGTGAAGGATTCGTGATTTACTGGGTCCAATATACTTTAAATTTGTCAGTCTGTTGTCGTGTGTGTTATTTGGGGTAGATATTGCAGGTCTAGTTCAACAATTAGGCAGGTAAAGCTCAGCAGTCTCCTCATCGAATCTAGAGTTAAAGTCAACCCTCATTTTCCCATTTGATATTTAGCATCAGTTTAGCATCAGTCTTCAGGTGACAGGTGCAGGTAGGGGTCAAACAATCACTAATGACTTTCTATACCATTTCTATAACATTAAACAATTAGTAATAATGACTTTCTGGAATCATATGATCAATCAGTTTTAATAAAAAAAAATTCTGGATAATGGAATGTTTCAAGTTTGACATCAGTATACTCATAGTGCAGATAAAGGGTTAACACAGAGCATAGAAAGAAATCCTCCAATAAGAATTTTCAGAGCCTGTTGCTAGGGCTTTGACTCCGAACTTCGTTATTCGAATATCATTCGAATATTAAAAAAAAGATATTCGAACCAGCCAGCCCTTAAAGGTATTGGGGAGGATTTTCCCGAATTTTAGAAAAGAACCGCCCTCTGTACTTTTTGAAAAAATGCACATGCGCAACACTCTGCCTGCTCCCGAGAGGGAACGCCTATTAAGCGTGTGCACGAGAGTGCACTGTTTACAACTTGCTGTCGGCATGGCTCATACAAGCCTACTTTCCAAAAGAAGATTTGCACTTTTTCATCTCTTTCAATTGAGATGTTTACGCGTGTGTTGGCGGGCGGATCACTTTGCCAGGGCTAGCATCGCTAATCATAGCTTACATCAACTTTTACTAGCAGTGATTTTAAATGGATTTCTCCAAATAGCATGCCAAACTTTACCTGTGGAGTAGAAACTTCACGACTGAGGCATCAGTGGGAAGCCCAACCTGTGCTTTTAGTGCACGCCAGCGTGTGAAATATTCTCCCAAAAGCTTCAATGCTTCAATGAATGGCTGAAACCGTAGCTCAAGCTCACCACACATATACACCTGAAAGCTAGGGACGTTCACGTACAACGGCCTTACGTAAACATATCACCAGAATGATTGACAACTAGGAGGACCAATAGTCTTGATGATCCACCTGGAAAAAGAAAATCCTCCACTATACCTTTAATATTCGAACCTGTTATGGGCATTCTTTTTATGCGTTTGCTTGTAAACGTTGTTTTCAGTTCAGATTCCGAGGCTTTTTCACGCATTTCAAAATGTAACTATACGTCGCGGCGACGCACGTCTCTCGGCCGTGGCTCGGTAGCGTTGCATTCCCCCCTAATTCTCAAAGAAGGCAGGCTTGCCCAGGGCAAGGCCAGCTCAGCGGTGTCTTTCTCCCGTCGCGTTCCGCTGTCTCTCCTACCTACACCGGCGCCGCACCCTGTCCCTTCTCCCCTTTCTACCTGCCTGCTCAGTGCTGCTGCACATGAGGAGAGAGCACAGACGGCAGGGCGGGGCTGCTCCTCAGTCACACAACAGAAGAGAAAGGTGACTGTTTTGGTGGCCACAGGAGAGAAACATTGCGTGCTCGCTGGACAATACTGGCGACTCTTTTTTATTTTACAGAAAGTCGCTGTCTTTTCTACAGAAAGTCGCCAGACTTGTCGCTAGTCGCTTTTGTGAAAAAAAAGTCGCTAAGTTGGCAACACCGCCCACACACACTGGCTCGACGTATACACCAGCACACAAGTATAAACATCAGACCACTTACGTAGGCTATGGTGAAAGCTCCGAACTTCCTGTCGAAAGCATACTGTTTGTGTTTAATCCAGGGTCTGCCTTTTACTTTTTTTTTAAACTGAAGGCATTTAATGGTCAAAATATTATTAATAAATATTCAAATATATTCGAATATTAAAATTAATATACAAACGATGATGATTTTTGGGCAAAAGTCAAAGCCCTACCTGTTGCTAGGGTGTCTGATGGGAAGATTCCATTTTTGGTACAGCCTAGAGGCCTTTCCATTCTGAAAAGTTACAGAAGATGACGTCATCTGAACTCTTGAACTCAGCTATTTTTTGTGTCAAGTCAGCAGTCTCCCGCTGTGATACAGGCTGGCACATTGCCAGCCCTTTGTCCAGAGAGAGGATGTGCAACTGGGAGAGGTGCGAAGATCAGGGAAGCTCCATGACAGATGATAAACATGCCAGTCAAAAATTAAACGAACATACATCATATCTTTGCTTTTAATTTGAACTTTTAAACATTTTTGACACATTTAATACATTTAAAAACTAGGCATATCATGTTTCAAGGAGAATCCCTCCCCTCAGGAGACGTCTGGAAAAGCCATTGGACACACAAAACAGACCTGACACCTGCCGGGACCAAAAAGAGAAGAATGCGCCGGAGTAGAATAGTATTTAAACTGTTTAGACAAAGGATTCGGGGCACATTTTGCGGAGTTTTCAGAATGAAGCAAACTGTTGCCCACAGCTGTGTATTCCTGTACCCTTTTTCTGCCTTATTGCTTGGAAATAAATCTTGAACAGAAGGAGAGAAGTTGTAGACTTTTTATCTGAAGTTGGAGTGACTTTTGTACCTTCTTCTCAACAAACGAACACGCTGACAGTTATACTTTCACCCAGGAAAACACGTATTTCATTCCTCTACAGTTTTAATTCAAACCATGATCTGTTTCCTAAACTTAACTAGTCGTTTTGGTGCCTAAACTTAACTGTCGTCACGTAGCTGTATCCCATCTAGCCTCAACCGCTGTTAAAGCGCCATTCTGATATGTATTGAGATCACTTTCTAAAGGAAAGCTTTAAATAGCATGTTATACATCGTCCCATAAAATATGCCATAACCTTCTCTCTAAAAGACTAACCTCAAGGTTTCATGGTAATCACAATTATTTAAAAAAGCATTTACTTTTGATACCAAAGGTGTCATTTTATGCTGCCCTCTTTTTACTTCCTACTACTACTACTACTTCCTACTTCCTTCTCTTTACTTCCTACTCCCATTTTCAATTAAGACTTTTGTAAACTTACCAAAGATGATTTGGCAAAGTAATGACGGAGTATGGCAGCTTTCCACATTTCCCCGTTGAATATCTTGGTCATCATGGCAATTGAGAGATCTGAAAAATACAAACATATTAAAATTTAAAATAAGATAAGATCCTTAATTAGTCCCACAGTGGGGACATTTTCAGTGATACTGCACCAAATGGAACGTGCAATGACAAAAGCATTAGTAAAATTGCAAGAATAAAGCAGTTAAAACAGTTGAAGTGCTCATATTATGCTTTTTGGCTTTTTCTCTTTCCTTTATTGTGTTATATATCTTTGTTGTGCACGTTATAGGTTTACAAAGTGAAAAAGCCCAAAGTCCACCCCAAAGGGACTTAGCATCTCCAACAGAAAACACTGTTCACAAACTGCTCCAAACAGCTCTATTGTAGTCCAGCCTTTACTTCAGAGACAAACGTTCGTCACTTTGTAACAGACGTTATAATGCTCGCCTAGCTGCTAGCGTGGCACGCCCTTATACTCTGCTTCTGACTGGCTAGTAGTCCTTACCTAGGTACTGTCAGGGCACGCCCTTATACTCTGCTTCTGACTGGTTAGTAGTCCTTACCTAGCTACTGCGCATGTGCGACTCCCAACAAAGATGGAACAGAAGTGAGATGCCTCACTCTGTAGCTAAAACAGAGAGCTCAACACACAGGGTGAAAAGAGGAGCTGCAGCAATGTGCAGTAAAGAAAAAATATGGTGTTTTTTTCAACCATGTAAACCTATTCTGGTTACAACCTCTAAATACAATTATGAACCTGAAAATGAGCATAATATGAGCACTTAAGTATACAGACAGTATTGCACCGAGGAGTTATTGATATTGCATAATTGCACATGAGTAAATTGTCACATATGGTTTGTGGTCAGCAGTGTTGATTATAAAGTCTGACAGCAGCAGGAAGGATGTGTGGTATCTCTCCTTCACTACACATTAGGGTTACATTTTGAATACAGTATTTTATTTTTACCTATGTACAACTTCCAAAGGGTTGAAATATGTACTCTTTATATATGGATATGATTTAATAATAGTTTATTACCTACCCATTTCAAAGTCTGTGTAGGTCTTGTTCTTTGGCTTCCTGTTTTCTGGAATCATTAGTGCCTCTTCCTCTGAGCAGGCCAATTCAGCAGTGGTTGTCAAATCATAGTTTTCAAACTCTTTCCTGTTATCTGAAAGAGATTAATATACAGAGGTAATTAATAATTCAAGTAAAATGTAGTAGATAGAGAATGTCTAGGAACCCTTGAACACATAGGGGGTTGAAAAATAGAGCAACAAATAGGCCTAAGAATTATGAGTGGCACTGCACCTGCCCCAAATACTAGATAGATTTTGATTACAGGTGTGTAATTTGCATCATGCAACAAACTAATATGACAATAACATACCTGACTCTTTTTACTTGTTAATCAAGCTTATACACACACAACTATTCTTGTCGTATGATGTCCTTCATCTCTGCATTGCCTTCTCTCACAACTCCTGGCCACGTTTTCTGATGTTCCACTATATATCATACCAACATAAAAACAGACACACTATGTGAAAGCTACTATCAACAAATACAGCTCTTTTGTGAGGATGGAGTATTTTTAGTATTGCAAACTATTGTTTTGCAATGAACACAGTGTATTCCTGACATTTAGTAGAAGATGGTGATAATATTCTTAGCAAAAACCACCATTTTAATGAGGGATACCTAGTGAAACAAACAAGCAAACAAACAACAGTCTACCAAAGTTACCCTTGCTATAAACATGAAACAGAAAAGTTAAGTACCAATAAAATTAATTATGATATTGATAATTGTATTGATCTTAAAGTCAAATGTAATTCAATATGTCCATCAAACGTGTTTAGTCCCTGTTAAAGCCGATTATAAACCGCTAATGTCAGTTTTATGTAACGTTAGCTAGCTTGTCAGGTTAATTATTTTTATTGAAGTAATCAACGTTAGATAGCTAGCAGTAAGAAAATTGTGGAAACAGGTGGCTATGCTCATCGGGGTGTTTTGAAGGCTAACGTTAGCCAACGAAAACGGGCACCATCTAATAACTGATGTTTTATGACCGTTGGCACACCAAACCCTGTTTTCAAAACCAATTGTTAACTAGATTTAATGCTGAATGTACACAAACGAACCACACCCCACTAACACAGAACGTTTAGGGAACGTTGGGGAACGTTAGTTTTTGGTTCTCTAAAGGTTAGTTCGAACCAAACCAAAAACTAACGTTTAGGGAACGTTCCCTCATGGTTATAACGTTCCATAAACATTAGGGGAACCAACCAACGGGAACGTTCTCCTGTGGTTGCACTGTTACCTCCACACAACGTTCCCGTTTGGTTGTTTTTGGTTGTTCTGAGTGTGGTTTTGAAAATGTTTATTTTTACCAGCTCCATTTAAGTTTTTGAAGTAGCCTAGCAGTCACTTGATTTAGATTCACGCAAAAATTATTGGTCTTAGTAAGATAAACAACATAGCAAGAGAATAAAATTATTTTTAGGCTGATAACAATTTTGTTAAAAACAATACTTTTGTGCTTGATTTCGTTTTTTTAACTGTATTAGGTGAAAATACTTAAAACAAGAATCTATCATTAGAACGATTTTCACAACTAAGAAAATTCACTTGTTTCATTTCTAACAAGTGTCTCAGTCCAGTGTACAAATCCTACCGTTACACCCCCACGCCAGTAGGGGAAGACAGTGCCTCTCTCAGGTGACCGATTCAAGTCCTGTCCTGACTTCCGTTTACAACACCGGTACCAAAGAACTTCTAATACACACACCTGGCTAACAGGACAGACAAAAGATCCGTTCGCTTGGTCCCAAATTCAAACTGAAATACTGCCATTGACTAAAACCTATGCTGACTACACTTCACCGATGGTGTTATAACGCAAGGTAGGACGAAGATACCAAGAAAGACATTGTCGGCTGTCAACAGTAAAGACTTTCCTCCGCTCAAGACTGCTAGCCCGTATGCTAACGCGGGAAACAAGTTAGCTTTCCACAGCTAGCTAAGCTGCTAGCCCTAGTATGGAGGATACATCAAAGTTGGCCACAGAGACTGAACCTTCCCTCGGTGATGTTTTAACCACCATAAGGAACCTGGACAACAAGGTGAGAGATTTTGGTAAACAACTTAAAGAAAGCTCCGACATGGTTGCCAGCATTATACAGCGTCAGCGAGTCAAGCTGAACTCAGTCGGACTCACTGAATGCACGTCCAAATTGGAGGCTGTAATTCACCATGTGTTCTATTAATACAGCCATGGTATTATCTTAGGATACATCTGAGGGATGGCTGCTGTAAAACCCGTTACATGGATTTAACATCATTAGCGTTTCCCCAAACTGCCGGGGCTATCGAGCTAAACAATGGAGTTAGTTAACTAGCTAGGTAGCTAGCTAACGTTAACGTAATATCTTACATGTCCCTAAGAGCCGATGTGGGTATAGGTTTAAACACTTATCTTACGTATCGGAAGATAAGTAAGATAGCCAGGCATGTATGCTGGGCTATATGCTGTAAAGCCTGTAACGTGGATGAGAGATAAAGCCATGGATGTATTAACAGAAGCTCAGTTCACAAAACTGCAGGCTAACCTAGCATAACATAATGATTACACCTCCTTGGTTGTCTAAATACATCCATCGTTTATTTAGATAATCATGGTAAGACCTTAATTACAGACTACATTATTTACACTTCATATATTCTTTTTGCAATCAGTACAAATTGTATGGTCTTTTATTTCAGATGAATCTATTCCACAAGCAAGAAAGCATTTCAGGACAGAGCGTAAGTTAACATTTATGCATGCATTTAAGAAACCAGTCATATTTCCTACCATGGAACTACTGAAATTCAACCTGGTGCATATCACGTGACTGTTATAATGTATAACAACTAAAACCATTAATTATTCCATAGCCATGAGGACCTCCATTACCCGCATGGCACAGCGGATGGAGACATTTGAGGAAAAGATGGATGAGCTGCTCATGCTCTTAAGGAGCTCCCAGTCACCTCCCTCTGCTCCAGTCGATGACGTGTTGCTGTTGCCCTGCTCAACAGTCATCGAGCTGCAGGAGTTCAACAGGAGTCTCGGTCAACAGGAGAGGAGGAACAAAATGGTAATTAAGTGGCCCTGCCCTAAGATAACACTATATAATTGCATAAATTAAAATATCATTATAACTGAACTGACTTCTCTTACAAAATGAGATTGTACAAGCTCTCCACTTTGTTTTACATGTGTAATTTGTATTTCTATATTTGTTTTACAGCAACTTTTTCTGACAACCTTTCAACCAATATGTGTACGTAACCGTATAGCCTGCAGGGCAGAAAGACAAAGGCCTTCCAGGACCTGACAATCTGCAGGGTTATAACAGGGAGGTTTTATTTTATTGTTCACATCAGTATTATGCGTAGCTTGGCTGATAAGGGGTTTTAATTTGACTTGTAACTTTGCTTCTTCTTGCTACTCTAGCGGCCTCTCAGAAAAAACTTCCCCGCGCTGACTGCAGCAGACGTGGAGGACCCCCAGTGCTCCCCCCACACATATCCAACAGCCTAGTGTCAAAGGTCGAACCATTCAAGTTTCTGGGCTCCATCATTTCCCAGGACCTGAAGAGGGAGTCCAACATCCTTAAAAAGGCTCTGCAGAGGATGTACTTCCTACGGCAACTGCGGAAGCATGGCCTACCACAAGAGCTATTGACCATCTTCTACACTGCTGCCATCCTCCTGCCTCCTCCCCTCTGGCGGGCGCTACAGATCCCTGCACACAAAGAACCAGACACAAGAACAGCTTCTTTCCCTCTGCCATCACTCTCCTGAATTGCTGATAAGTGGGGTCATCCCCACTTTGGCCATTCACCTACACATTACATACTTTATCATTCCAATATGCATCTTGCATACTACATTTCTGCCCTGCAAAGGCAAAAGACCTTAACTTGCTAGTGTGAAACTGAAAAAAATTACTTCAAAGTTTCTGTTTTGTCCAGACAAAAGTATTACAGGTAAAACTCCCAACATTTGACAACTAGTTGCTATAATTAAGAAATGTTTGTATGCAAAACATCTTGAGCTCAAAATTGACCTTTGATCCTTGTTTGGCAGTTCCTATACTCTTCCTTTGTATCATGTGCCAAAAACAAGGAGTCATGCAAAGGCAAAAGGCAGTAACTGACATATAATCAATATTTGCTTGCTGTTCACCATACTTGCATCCATTATAAGAACACCTAACCAAGGTCTAGTCATCATGTTATTTGTTTTAAATTATATAGAAAACCTTTGCTTGTTCCTATTTACTGCTATAATGATCAGGGGTCCATTCTTCGTACGTTGCTTAAAACATCCGAGATCAAATGACACATCCTAGATGATATCATCGTGCTAATCATGATCTGGCTAATTAGAATATTCTTCAAACTGGTAAGATTTTCTACTTCTACTGTTTAGTACGGTGGCCGGGAAGTGCAATGCAACATTACAAAGAATGAAACACTTTTACATTTTGGAAAACAAATTTACATTTTGGAAAACAAATTTACATTTTGGAAAACAAAATAACATTTTAGAAAACAAATTTACATTTTGGAAAACAAAATAACATTTTATAAAACAAATTTACATTTTATAAAACAAATTAACATTTTGGAAAACAAATTTACATTTTATAAAACAAATTTACATTTTGGAAAACAAATTTACATTTTATAAAACAAATTTACATTTTGGAAAACAAATTTACATTTTAGAAAACAAATTTACATTTAATAAAACAAATTTACATTTTGGAAAACAAATTTACATTTTATAAAACAAATTTACATTTTGGAAAACAAATTTACATTTTATAAAACAAATTTACATTTTGGAAAACAAATTTACATTTTATAAAACAAATTTACATTTTGGAAAACAAATTTACATTTTAGAAAACAAATTTACATTTTATAAAACAAATTTACATTTTAGAAAACAAATTAACAAGACGCAAAACACTTTTACCAGTCCCGAAACAAATTTACAAATGACAGATTCTTCACGGAAAGGGAATGTACCACATACCGGAAGTGACACGGAAGTGATGAGCGTGGTCTTTTCGTGTTGTTGTTGTGGAGTTTATGGCGTCAAAGAAGTTTATGGTGACCGCCCGAACATGGACTGCGGCCGAGGGATGTTTTGCCCGTTTTGTGGCAAACACATGAACAGCTTAACGCGGTTTTGCTTTACGTGTGGTCGGTGTTTGGAGTTTTTAAAGGACGCGGACAAGACGGAAACATTGGAAACACAGGGGACGTCTCGACAGCCGGACAGTGCTATGCAAAGTAAGTTTAGCAAAACCAAAACGCTAGCTATCTAAGGACAATAACGCTAATGATTTTTTGAGCGGCTTCTAACTTTCTGTTTCGGAACTCCATTTCAGCAGAACAACCATGCCCATCATACAAACAGTTCATGGAGTACAGAAGCTCGAAATCAAAAGAACGACAGTCTTTTACCTATGGGCCAAAAGGAAGATATAGGCCTAAAGAAAGAAAACACGTCCAGGTAAGGTGTACTGACCGTCCTATACAATTTTGCAATGCTCCATATGTATTTGTGTATATTTATTTTACCTATGTATACATTAATTATATCTTTGTTATTTTACTAGATAAACGTAGGATTGATGGTGCCAAATGGAACTGATTTAAAACCTCTAAGAGGGAAAACACTACCGTTATTTACAGACCCAGAGGTAGCAGCACCTGATCTACTGAAACAAGCTGTCCAGAAAATGACAACATTTAACAAGGACATGCACGAAGGACCTTATGTCCTTTTGTATCCAGACTGCTCAGAGGTGGTTCATGTGCCTGGGTCAGAAAGGCCATTCAAATTGGCAGAATATAAAAAGGAAATAGGAAAGGCATATTCCAGGATCACTTTTTACATTTGCCTAGAAAAACACCATAAAAGAGGTTAGTGGATCTCATGATTCAATATGTTTACATATTTAGATACTCTGCTGGAGGATAGATAATGGTTGTTTGAATTATTTTTTTCAGTGGATGATACCTCAGACTCTGATTCTGAAATTGTCATCACAACAAGGAGCAAAGCTGAACTCAATCGTGCTGACACTTTGGTACATCAGTTATTTCTCTTTTTTAAAATATTTATGTATGTTTGTATTTATTCATTTTCATATAATTTACTAATTAGATATACATTGGATTTTAAGCATAAAATCAATGTCCTGGTCAATATTTTAGTGGAAAAAGGCTTGTTTTGATTATTTTGCAGTAACTATTATACAGTAACACAGACAACCATTCAGCATTGATATATACTGTATGTGGTAATGGAAAAATAATGGAACCTGTTGAAAGTTGTTGATCATTTTATCCGTTTCCTCTCAGGTTTTTGAACCACAAAATCGAAGTACTCCCAAACACAAGCTGGACGATGAAAGGTAGGTGTTGCACACTTGGACACAAAGGAATTTTCAGACGTGAAATAATAATTAATATTTTGTTGGGCTACAGTGCTTTCACTACCAGGTAAAGTGCAATTTCACCTTTTTTTTATTTAACTCACAAAACTGATAAACTAGCAGATATTTCACTACTTATTCACATACACATTATACATACATTTATATTGCTGCACATAACCTCAACGTTGCTACATGCTATCAGCTGTTTCTGTAACTGACTGCGGTGCCCCCTCGCTCCCTACCTAAAGGACCCACCCACTGAAATACAGTTGCTCTACGCTAATACGTGAGAATAAAGTGGGGGGTATCCACTGTCCATTCATATGTCCCACATCACTGTCGATCCTGCATAGGTACTATAGGCCTTTACTGAAGTGGCACGGTCATCCCGAACCAACTTAAAGAACTCCAACGCGTTTCGGCATCTAGCCTTTGTCAGGGAGTCAAATAGATGTAATGAGAGACACTGGGTTTTTACTAGTGGTAATCAACCAATAGGAAACATGGCTGTATACATAATGTTTACATGATTTGACTATTGTAGGCCTGAAGGACACCTACTGGTTTTAAGATGTCTACAACACCCACTCTAGCCCAGAACACCATGGACACTAGAAAAGACCCATTGTCTCTCATTTCATCTGTTTGACTCGCTGACGAAGGCTAGATGCAAAAACGCATTAAAGTTCTTTTAAATTGGTTCTGTATGGCTTGGCCACTTGCAATACAAGCATTGTAATAGTTAAAAAATAGTAGTTTGAGCGTTCTTTTATTTTATACTTTTTCCATTAAAAAAGAAACTCAAACTAACTCAGATTTGAGTCCAGGAAGCGCTCCTATCCACATGTTCTCAAAATAATCTTTTTTTTCAATACATCTTTCTGTTCCCTCTACTACTACATGCTACTCAAAGCTACATTATAGCCTTTATGGTGGAGCTAATCATTTTAATATGTTTTATCATGTTTCAGAGATGCACCAGGACAATCAACAATTCAGCCAGGACAGGTAATAAGGCAGACTGTGGCAGCATGACATTTCTTGCTTTCAGTGTTGTTGTTTCAGACATTTTAATCTGTTTTTCAGATAGTAATATCTGATGCTGAGGATCTGGATCCACCTGAAGCAAATCCAGAAAAAATGTCTTGCTACAGGTAAGTAAAAAAAAGAAAAGAAAAGATAATGACATAATTTAAATGTATTGAACTGATTACATGGGGAAGACATTTTTGTTTGTAAGATGTTTTAACATGGAAATGGCAATTTCCCAACAGTAAATACACAGACCTGTTTTCACCAAATGTTGAGCCGGAGGACGAAGAGCCGGTTGCTGTCAATGCGAAGAATTTCCAACACACAGCAATGTAATATGCTTTTGACTATAGCACTCCAGTTTTTTCACTGTACAATAGTTCTTGTTTTTCTGGAATATCCACAAATGAATTAACTTTTTGTCATTACAGGGAGGAGACGGACATTGCATTACCTGACATCGTAGCAAACTTGTCTCTTCCTATTGATCATAAAAAAGTCAGCCGGTTTAACATCTCAAGGGCTAATGTTTGGGATGGGGCAGTCAGAGGTTTCAAGCGTACAACATATTCTGAAACCTGTGACATGCTGGTGAAATTTACTGATGATACTGGTGTTCTGGAAGAGGGAATTGACACTGGTGGTCCAAGACGAGAGTTTTTAACTCTACTGATGAAACACCTAAAAGACCGGCCCATTTTTGATGGACCAGAAGGACATCGGTTCTTGGTCTACAATGCAAAGGGTATGCATATTGGTTGGATGTGTACTATAGGCTACTAATGGTTGGTTAATGCTCTTTGACCATATATATCACATGACATATGCTTGCATATTACAGTATATACAGTAATGCATTGTTTTAATTTTGCAATATGAATTCATTCACAGCTGTTAGGGAGGATGAATACTACTTGGCAGGAAAGATGATTGCTGTGTCAGTTGTGCATGGAGGTCCAGGACCCCATTTCCTGTCAGAAGATCTTGTACATTATCTTGCAGGCCAGCCTTCATTCAAAGCAACAAATAATTTAATAACTGATGAAGAAATAGGGAAAGCTTTGCAAGAGGTGAGAATAGCATAAGGGTATGGTAGGGCAGAGTTTTTCATACTTACTGCAGTGTTTTTGAGACAATGTTTACTTCCTATATCACGTGCGGAATATATTTAATTAATTTATTAGTTTTTGATAGTGTAAGATTACACCATGCTATGTACGTTATTAAAAAAATAGGCAAGGAGATACAGTGCATACAGTTATTGACTGGGGTGTTTTTGCCCATTTTCATGTCTTTCAGATTGAGAATGCTGCTTCATTGGATGCTCTGCAAGAATGTATGATGAGACACAGCACAATGTTACAGACAGCAGGTTGTCTGAGACATGTTGCTACTGTGGAAGAAAAGAAAGGAATCGTGTCAGACTACCTCCAATGGTATATTATTGACCGCAACTCATCTGTAATTGACAGGTAAGATGATATTTGTAGTGATGAGATTTTTTTTTTATTTATGTATGAATTTTTTGTTTGAAATGCCTCATGGTCCCCATCTTTGGTTCATGCAAGTATGTATATCTGTTATCAATTTGTCCTTAATCAGAATTTGTACCTTAGTGTATTTCAACGGATATGTGATGTCACTTCATTCTGTGTCAAACTACAGTGCCTTCATTAAGTCTGCACACCTTTATAGATTCAATTTAAAATATATATAAATCCTTTTCATCAATCTACACACAATACATCATAATGACAAAGCAAAAACAGAAATTAGATCTTAGGTTTCTCCTCCTGACTAATTCTTCCATAGAGGAAAATCAGTCCAGTTACCCCATAAAGTGATCCATCCACCTCTGCTGCACATCTGGCAGCAGAGTGATGGTTTGAGGCTCACTTTACCCATCAAACCCTTGATGACTTGCTGCTGTTTATCCAACCACCTGCTCCATACTGTAGCAGTGTCATTTAAATATGGATCTATTTCTGCCTCTCAGTTCTCATATAGATCCTGACATGCAGAGAGGTTTTAGTAAATGTCCCTGAAAATCAGTAAATGTCCCTGAAAATCAGATATAAAGAGTGTGGTGATGTTGTGTGTAAAGCCTGTAGCTTCATACACGAGGAATCCAGGCTGGAATTACTTCCAAAGGTGCTTCAACAGTGTACTGAGAAAATGGTTAATTAACTTGTGCGAATGTGATATTCCAGTTTTCAATTTTTATTAAATTTGCTACAATTTCTAAAAACTTGTTTTTGCTTTGTCATTCTGATGTATTGTGTGTAGGCTGATGAGGAAAAAGATTAATATTACTATTTTAAATTGAATCTATAACGAAACAAAGTTGTGAAAAAGTGCAATGGGTGTGTAGACTTTCTGAAGGCATCGTGCGAGTGCCCAAGCCACCCATCTGTCTGTGTCATTCCAGTCTTTTGTTTCTGTGTGTTATACTTACAGTTTGTAACAATAAACGTTTAATGTGCAATGCAAAAATAGGGTTTTTAAAATCAATTTTCAACAATGTTAAGGTGGATAGTAATTGTAGAGAAGAGAATATTTAATATTTTATAGTTTTCTTTTAGATCATTTTAAATTAAATTGGCACTACACAGCAGTGAAACAATGTTTGTGTTCACTCTGTAGATTCAGAGATGGTCTTTCAACCCTGGAGTTTTTGACTGCACTACAGCAACACCCTACTTTGCTGGCCCCTGTCATGTGCCACTCTGAAAGGCGACTCACTGCTTTTGAACTTGAGAGACTCTTCAAACCTGACCTCAGTCCTTCGGGGAGTAATCGAAGACTTAAAGAAAGTCAAACCATGGCCTACTGGGCAGACTATCTCCTCGATTGTGAAGGTTTGTTAGTTTGTTTTTTATAACTAGTTAAGAAAACACATGGCAGTGATGTATGTGAATTGTTTTTCTTTGCAGAAGGCCAGGCTGCTGTGTCTGTGGAAGATGTTTTGATGTTTGCTACTGGGCTGTCTTCACTTCCCCCATCTGGCTTGGAACCACTGCCACAAATAGAGTTCCTGGATGACTCTGCGTTCCCAATGGCAAATACATGTTCAAACTCCTTGAGATTACCACTCCTAGACTCATACACTTTGTTTAAGTCACAAATGGACTTTGGAATTCAAAATAGTCCAGGATTCGGCTGTTTCTAAGCTATATGATGGATGACCCCTAGAGTTAAGACTCTGAAAAAGTTGTTGTTGTTAAAGGTTAGGGTTGGGCATCATTTAGATTTTAACGATTCTGATTCCAATTCCGATTCTTCCTTTTGATTCCGGTTATCGATTTTCGATTCAAATTCTTTGAGTGGTGGAGTTGAAACGGGTCACATGCTTATTTCACAAATAAGAGGAAAGTTTTATTTTGATTCAAAGGTGGGTTGCAGTTTGACTGGGCTTTTTCAACGTAAAATAAAGCCACACTAGAGCACCACTTACTGTGCTCCAAGGCTGCAACACAACAAGCGCCTGGCTGCTACAGAAACCAAAACTTGTGCATGTTAAATTTGGAACCAATTATCAGATTTGAAACCCAATCCTCCAAAACGATTCCAATAAAGAAACAATTCCGATGTAATCGTAATTTTTTAAACTATTCCAAGTAGGAATTGGTTCTTGATGCCCAACCCTATTAAAGGTGCACTTTTAAAGTGCAGTTGCCAAAGTTGTTTTTATGTTACTGTATGTGAGCATGTTCTTTTCTCACAGTAAACATTTTGAAAATGTTTTAGATCCATTACTCACAAACTGGGATCCGTTTGTGAATCACTGTTTTAATAAAGAAACAAGGACTTTAAGAAGTTTTGTTTTCTATACTACAAAAGTGTAATAAATACTGATTACTATTTTTGATTAATTTACTTCACACTTAAAAACAATTACGCTTTGGGTGACAGATTCATAAATATTGTGTTCAGACAGCAGTATTCCACCTCTACAAAAAACCCTCCCTTTTTGATCATTTCATAGCTGAGCCATTTCTTTTAGTTTCATGTACAGTTCGGATGCAGACTCCCAGTTGTCTGGCTTCTGTAACTGATTGTGTTCCATGGCAAAGTCCAAGTACTCCTGTATGTTTGGGTCCCCACAAGGAGTCATTGACAGGCTCGCCTCAGGAAGGGCATCCAGTTCAGCTTGTTCACTTTGAAATCCGCAGTCTCTGGAGCCAAACCTATGTTAAATAGAATACATAATTGCATTTATTTTCATTTAAGCTAAAACGTTACATTAATGCTTTTATCTGTTTATTATCACCTGTGTGGTAAGTAGTAGAGTTCATTGGGCACTCCTCCTGGACATGCTGCTGTTCTGGAAGGGCGAATCCTGTGGCTGTTCCATAGTCTAACACACTCATCCAAGTCCTTCTGAATAACATCACCAAAGCAATATCTCAATAGGCATTGATGCTCATGACTCCCGTTGAAGTATCCGGCATCTCTAAGGTCGGCAAATAACTCCATCCAGAACTGAGACCTATAGAAATGGATACAAATGTTTAGTTATACTATAAATAATAAAATCAAAGGTTAGTTATAATGAAATGTATGGTCTGTGCATCTTTTGGTCATTCGATTTTCTTTTCAGGAACAGCTTCTTTTCCTGACGGGCAGGATTTGTTTTACAAATTTGTATTGATAATTATTGTGCTCGTTTTTCATTAATCGTTCCTGAGAAGAAAATCGAATGACCAAAAGATGCAATGAGCCTTTATGAAAACAACTCACCTTCCCTTTCTAAATATAGACCACCAGGACTCAATTCGCTGGTTATTTATAGATGAGCCATACATGTGGCTGGACGCTCCAGAGTAGTAGTCACTGTGATGGTGGCGTAGGGTACATTGAATTGCAGCCATTATGCCGTTCTCAGTGCCGCAATCAGTCCTCAGTCTCATGGGGATGACACCGAGGTTTCGCACACATGACATGAAATAGTGAGCAATCACTGTTGGGTTATTATTTGTTGGTCCACATTGAAGCCACAATACTTTACGTGAAAATCCATCTATGCATCCCGAAATGGCCAAACCGAATGGCTTAAGTTTGTCATAACCATCTGCGTGCCACATATAGTTAGGTCCCATTGAGTGGTAGGTTCTTCTTGTAAACCTTCTGCGTGCTCTGCTCTCACACCCTCGAGGATTAAGCTCCCGGAGCAAATTCATCACATCATCTCTCTTCACTCGAAGATTGTACTTTTGTTTAAGTACCTGCCACATCGTGCGGTAACCAAATAGTTGTCCAGGTCCACGAAGTTCAAATCTGATGGCGTTACTCACGGCGTTTGGCGAGGAATAGTCCTTTCTGCGGTACAACCCGGCTTCGTTCAGTTTACTTTTAAGAGTCCTCAAGCTGATGTTTACACCGTGTAGACTTGACATCATGTCCACGATTACAGCGTAAGAGTGACCCTCGTTAAAATATTGAACGCAATGATGCAGTATGTCTGGTGTTTCCGTCTGGTCCGCGTCCTTTAAAAACTCCAAACACCGACCACACGTAATGCAAAACCGCGTTAAGCTGTTCATGTGTTTGCCACAAAACGGGCAAAACATCCCTCGGTTTTTTTTTTTTTTTTTTTTTTTTTTTTTTTTTTTTTTTTTTTTTTTTTTTAAAAAAAATTTTTTTTTTTTTTTTTATTAAAAAAGGATTTCTAATATACCCCAAAAGTGACATGTTCGGGCGGTCACCATAAACTTCTTTGACGCCATAAACTCCACAACAACAACACGAAAAGACCACGCTCATCACTTCCGTGTCACTTCCGGTATGTGGTACATTCCCTTTCCGTGAAGAATCTGTCATTTGTAAATTTGTTTCGGGACTGGTAAAAGTGTTTTGCGTCTTGTTAATTTGTTTTCTAAAATGTAAATTTGTTTTCCAAAATGTAAATTTGTTTTCTAAAATGTAAATTTGTTTTCCAAAATGTAAATTTGTTATATAAAATGTAAATTTGTTTTCTAAAATGTAAATTTGTTTTCCAAAATGTAAATTTGTTTTATAAAATGTAAATTTGTTTTCCAAAATGTAAATTTGTTTTATAAAATGTAAATTTGTTTTCTAAAATGTAAATTTGTTTTCCAAAATGTAAATTTGTTTTATAAAATGTAAATTTGTTTTCTAAAATGTAAATTTGTTTTCCAAAATGTAAATTTGTTTTATAAAATGTAAATTTGTTTTCCAAAATGTAAATTTGTTTTATAAAATGTAAATTTGTTTTCCAAAATGTAAATTTGTTTTATAAAATGTAAATTTGTTTTCTAAAATGTAAATTTGTTTTCCAAAATGTAAATTTGTTTTATAAAATGTAAATTTGTTTTCCAAAATGTAAATTTGTTTTATAAAATGTAAATTTGTTTTATAAAATGTAAATTTGTTTTCCAAAATGTAAATTTGTTTTATAAAATGTAAATTTGTTTTCCAAAATGTAAATTTGTCTCGAGCTTTGTAAAAGTGTTTCATTCTTTGTAATATTGCATTGCACTTCCCGGCCACCGTAGTTTAGTCTCTTTTACCCAAAAACATTTTAAATGATGTGTTTGTCTGTTTATAACAGCAACCAAGAAAAAGGCGGAGCATAAAAAAACAGGTGGTGGTCCTGCACCCCCACATTATACCCCGGCAGAAGAGCTGGCCCTTGGGCTAAATGCGAACCGACCCATTGTGGAGGGCATCCCTGGGGGCAGCTCTTCCTTAGACCTACAGCCAGGGACCAGTAACAGCAACACCTTAATTACAGGTAAATGAGTTTTAAATCATCTTGCTACAGTGTAAATAATTTGTTGCTGCATTAAATTAAGTATTTCTATAATCCAAAGGGCTGGTACAGTCATTCCAACAGATAAATATTGAGTCAATTGCTTTGACTTGTGAAGTCGAAAACTGCATAACTTAATGTAGTAATGTTTTGCAATATGTTATTGATCATATTTTTTCCTAGTGTAGTTCATTGTAATGCCATTGTGTTCTCTTTTCCGACGAGTCAAACTTTTAACCTGTGGCTCCAACAAGTTGATAATGTAGATGAGACCCTCCCGAGAAAAACGATATCTCTCAATCAGTAGATTATCGCACTTCGCTAAAGGATCCTGTCGATCTCGCAAAACGCGATTGCTTCGAAAAGCTCTTTGAATTATTCTGGCACCTTCAGCAACAGGTTCCTGACGTAAAAACGGACAAGACATGGCTGTGACAGACTTCCCATATCACCTCCGTTTATATAGCCGGGATCTAATCCTGTTGACATGAAATAAGCCTGCTCGCGAGCAGGTTTAAGATTGCGCACCTGTTGCTATGATAGCAAGTCCAGGATGAGCGTCGAAGAACTAAACAATCCAAGATCATGCCAAATCGCCAACAATCAAATCCAGCTAAGTGAGTTAGCGACGTACGAAGAATGGGCCCCTGGATAGTGTGGCAACACTAACACAGTTTAACAGTATGACAGATAAGTAACTTTGCAGTACAGTATGAAAAAACACAGGAAGTATTTTCTCAATAAAGATAATTTAATTATAATTGAATACAATATATTTATTTAACAATAAATATATAATGTTTAACACTAAGGGCCACCAAACTGCTTAAGATGCACAGTCAACAAGCTCGACTTGGATTACTACTTTTTAATTCTGAGATAACATTTAGGTTAGCATACTTTGTACGGACGTTAGCAATAACTAGGTTAGTGCTTTTATGGATGTGTGAGATTTGACATGAACACCTGCAAGAAGGAAATATAGCTCAAACACGTATGGATTGTTGTGGATACAGCAGATGACGTGCATTGCTATGTTATATGATTATATCGGATTGCATGGAAAGGTAGGATGCCAGCTGTGTATTTCATAATTGGTTTTCAGCATCTGATGTGAGGCTCCGCCAAGTGAGGAGGTGTGTCAGCATCAACGTTAGCGCTGTAGCTAGCAATGTAGCTAGCTCTGGGCTGTCACTGACAGAATAGGAATCATCACTTTATTGGATATGTCATGTGTATGTTACGTGGTTTGGTGACAATTAAAAGCGGCAAAGTAGGCTATGACGAGGCTAGAGTAGAGTAAGATCACGGCGGTACAGTAACCTCTCTCTTGATGCCTGGCTAAACAAAGTCCGAACACTCAACTTCAGCGTGCAGAGATCCGTAACAGATGTTACGGCGTTCTGCTGTGGTTTTTCGTATTGTTTTGGATGTTACGGTTGTCTTTATTTTCTTGTTAAAACAATGAAATTGACTCACGATATTTATTCACATGATAAAGGAGGTCTCAATATACCCCAAAAGTGACATTAACTCATTTTTGCCCAAACATGTTTTTCCTTTGTAGGGCAGATTTGCATTCTATATTTATACAATAAATTGTGTTAATGTGCCTATATGTATGTCGTCTCTCTTGTGCAGTATGTGTCTATATGGCAAATAAAACGGATTCTTTTTTTTATTTTTTGGTACCATGGTTGTTACCCAGACAGCATTTACATCTGTGCCAGATCCGTTTTCGAATCAGCAGATTCGCGCAGCAGTCACACTCAGGGCTAGATTTACTATCACTAGCGCAGTTTGCGCTGCGTCCGTTTATGCGAGTTCGGTAATAGCGCACGCTATGCTTCCACAGTTTGCGTAGTATTTATCTACCCTGACACCCATCAGGCAATCAGCGTCTTTCTCCGCCCACTACACCGTAAATTGCGCTGTAGCAAAGCGGTACTGGTGCTATGATATGGCTGAGTGCAGACTGCGATATTCCCACTGCTGATGCTAGGACTGTTTGAAATGATCCTGATGCCAATATTTGTAATGTAGCGAGGAGTTTAGCAACTGGTGGAATGGGATGTGAACGCTGAGTGGGAGATTCAATTTCATCTTTGATTTCTTCCAGTAACTCTAATATTGCATGTCTGCTTGATCTGTAACGCTAAATTATGTTGTGTTCACTGACAAAGTGTGATTCTTCTGTTAAAAATATTTTCAGCCTCGCCTATGTCTTCGTCTTGCTCAAATTGCTGTTGCCATTTCACCAGCGGCATAAAGGTCTACGAGGAAACTCGATTGCGGCTGGTTTAAAGAGGCGGAGAATTTCCCCCCAGAATAGAGGCCGCTCTTACTGACAGTCTTTGTAAATACCACGGAATATATAATTAGGTGCACTGCGCTTATCCTCCCACCTTTTTGGGTGGAACTCCCACTTTCCCCACGACCCTCCCACGAACGCATATTGAAAGCGCAACTTGGCTCTTCTCGCTCATGTGGCAGACAATCTGCGATTTTACCCAAGTGCGCCCTGTTTGTAAATAGCCCGCATTGGTTACGTCCGTCTTTGCGACAAATTAGCGCCTGGAAACAGGCGCAAACGGCTTGATAAATCTAGCCCTCAGTATGCAGATCTGCACCAACTTTGCGCCAGACTTGTCTGTAGCTTCTGAGAATGACAGTCCGTCCGGCGGGTGCAACGCAGATCCGGGGCAGCTGCGCAGACCAGACGCGCCACATGTCCGCCCGGCGAGTGCGGGCCGGATCCACGGGAGCTGCGCAGACCGGACGCGCCACAACAGAAATGAGTCCACCCAGCGGGTGTGGGCCAGACCGGTCACGCCACAATTGAATTGAGTCTGCTCCGCGGGTGTGGGCCCGTTCTAATACATCATGATGTGGGCCGGATCCACGGGAGTTGCGCAGACCGGACGCGCCACAACTGAATTGAGTCCGCCCGGCGGGTGTGGGCCAGATCCGCAGGAGCTGCGCAGACCAGACGCGCCACAACTAACGGAACGCTTTTTTCCTGCATAAACCCGCAACTCTATTTGAAATGCAGAGAGGAAGACTGCAGGCTGCACCGTCTTTGTGATTATTGGTAAGTGCATTATACAAGTAAAATTGTAAAAGTAAACTGCTGTTCATGTCATGTTAATCTGTTAAATATGTATAGGCTAAACATAAACGTTTACAAACTTAGTTTACACTGACATTCTGACAACCTGAGACGTGTCAGACAATACGCTGGGTAGGCTATAGGTTCTTTTAAACATCCACAACTAATGTGAACAGGCTTTAAGGCTGAATCAGTGATTATTATTCACCAAAATTACTGAATTTCGTGTCCATTGTGTGTTAGCTGCAAAATCGTTTGTTAGCGCTACCCACTAGGCTAAACCGTCTTTTGTTAGTTTTGTTAGACTTTACTTAATCACTCTCTCACTCACTACACACCACGTCACATTTAGCCTATTTGTGCAAGCATTTTACTATAATGTCATGTAATAAATAATCTTTGAATACTTAATCTAACCTACTGTTTGTTTCTTTGCTTTGTGTGCTTTTTGAAGGCTACGTCTTACAGGAGCAATGAGGAAGAATCGCATGTCTGACAAAGCCACGGACACGGAGAATTATCAATAGCCATCAGATCTGCCTTGCGACTGCGAGGGTGGACGCCGTGCCCGGTCTCACCCAACTAATGAGCAGTAAATATACCTACAGTATGTATGCGCAGTGTTCACATTAGGTTACTTGGTTTCGTATTTTTTATTTTTTTTGTAATTTGAATAATTAACAATGATCTTTATGCTTTTTCTCTTTTTGTGCATCTGGATTCACGTCAAATGGTTGTTCATGCTGTAGTTTTTTCTTTTGCCTTTTTAAAATAAAAAATAAAAACTATTTTGAAAATTACAAATTGCGTGGATATTTGTAAATATGAATCACAGATCAGGGCCAGATGAGCCCCAGATGTAAAATATGAGTCTGGGCCAGATCCGCACCACACGTCATGGCATTAATAACTGTACTGGGCCAATTCTGGCCCAGATCTGTCTCTGATCCGTAATTTCAATCTGTTCCGGTATTGGGCCGTTGGAACAGATGAGCCCGGCCCAGGTCCGTTTAGCGGATCTGCGCCAAATGCTAATGAAGACCTGGTCCAAATCTGGCCCAAATACATTTTGCTGTCTGGGTAGTTTTTTAAAGGTTATGGGATTGTAAAAAATAACATTAGAGGAACGTTCCATAAAGGTTGCAACGGTGGGGGAACGTTAGGGGAACGTTAGGGGAACGTTCTATAAAGGTTACAAAGTTGGGGAAACCTTCTCTAAAGGTTGCAACGTTAGGGGAACATTCTCTAAAGGTTGCAACGTTCTGGGAACGTTCGATGTAACCAACTTTCCATAATAACCAAAACACAACCCACACCTAACCTTCAGGGAACGTTCGCGCAACCAAAAACGAACGTTCCCAGAACGTTCCACCAACTTTCCATAATAACCAAAACACAACCAAAACCTAACCAAACCTAACCTTCTGGGAACGTTCGCGCAACCAAAAATGAACGTTCCCAGAATGTTCTGGGAACCAAAAATTGTTAGCTGGTCAGTCTTACTAAAATGTCCTAAAACTAATTTTACATTTTGGTAAAGCAGGGTAAAAATAAAGCTAGCTAGCTAGCTAACGTAACTTTACAGTCAGATTCAGTCAGATTAGGGCGGCTAGTGCGTGTTAGCCTGATCTTACGGCTCTAAAGTTACTTTAAACCATGAGATTGTGTAACTTACTAACAAATCTTTTTATTTGTCAGATGAACACCAACTTCCACATGCAAAAACGTCGAAATATTTGTATTAACATTACGTTAAGATGCTTACCATGGGGTTTGACAGCAGCAACGAAGCAGTCTCCATCCTCCTTTCGTAGACGGTGGCAACTTTTTTCCTTTCTTTATCGAATGTGGCGTGATTGTGTTGCAGGGCAGAATTTAGATTCACTGTCCATCACATCAACAGGGTGTGTAAAGTAAAGACATCCAGGCGATGCTTTAGTGACCAGCGATCAAGTAAGGAACTTGAATGACATTGTACCGACATAGTTAATACGTATATGACGCCCAGACGCTCAATAACCCAGATAGCAAGAACATTTGGGCCGATTCTGGCTGAAAAGCGCTACTGTCGGCTCAGTGTCGGCATCAGAGTAAAGATAATGGGCCAGAGTCATGCTGACTGTGTACGCAACACTTCTGGCTGACATATGGCTTTTTATGAAGAGCCAGTGTCGGCTAAAAGCAGTTTTACCTGCGCTGGCTCATATACAGCGTTTTATAAATGGGCCAGTGTCAGCTAAAAGCGGTTGTTTATCACGCTGGCTCAAATACGGCGTTTTATGAATGGGCCAGTGTTGGCTAAAAGCAGTTGTACTCGCGCTGGCTCAAATACGGCGTTTTATGAATGGGCCAGTGTCGGCTAAAAGCAGTTGTACTCGCGCTGGCTCAAATACAGCGTTTTATGAATGGGCAAATGTCGGCTAAAAGCAGTTGTACAAGTGTCAGTTCCGTACTCGGTGTAGCTGTGTATATTTACCGTCGGCCCGAGTTTGTTTTGTCACAGTCGGGCCACAAGGAGAATTATGGAACTCAGCTGCCTGAAAAAAAAAGTTGGCGGTTAAATTCTAGGACTCAGCCGGAGATTTGCAGTCTGCAGAAGATTTCATTTTCGGGAGGAACATTTTCAGCGGCAGAAAAGGCAAGTAATTTAATTTTATGTTCATTACAGTGTTGTATTACATTTAGAAGATGTTGTAAATGTCAAGAAGAATTGTATTTTAATATCTTTATAACAATTAGATCGTTTGTGATGATAACATATCAGAAAACATTCTGATATGTTATCATAAATAGGCTAGATGAGTGCGATCTCGTGTAAATTTAATTAACATTATCTTGTTTTATTATTATAACTGCTCCAGGGCACTATAGCTAATCCAATGATTTGGAGTTATTTTGAGTGTTAGCTCATTCAACGCCAGCTTCGATTCATCTGTTGAATGAATGGGCTATATCAGGCCTAGCATTCTGTGACCCATTGAATTACAGAGCCAATTCTGTCATCAGCTAACAATGACCTGGCGGTCCACCAGCGTTTATTTGGCGGCACAAAGTCAGAAGCTTGACATGGTCGAATCGGCAACCCGACCAATCTGAAAATGCTATCGGTCTGCAAGAAAACACTTATTATGAACCAGCTGTTCGGTAGCGGACCACCGTCGGGAAAGCGTCGCTGGTGGTCCGCTGGAATAACGATGAGCAAAACGCCAGTGGGCCGCCAACTTTGCTGGAGGGCTGGACCTATGTTAGCTATAACAATCACGTGACTACCACGGCGGCCTGGAGGGCACACGTAGCTACCAAGGGGGTAAGCTTCGCTTCAGAACTTGAGCCATCTATGGCGCCATTTTGTGGCTACCTGGCCATCACCTCCCGTTAGCATTCCGCTGACCGCCATTTTTTTTTACGTCACTTGACAGTGAATAACTTTACATCTGAAGCGTTTAAAGACTCTATTTGTCCGTTGTTTATTTCTAAAGAAACACGACAATGTATAAAAGGCTCCATTACCTTGTACCTCACGTTATGGCTCCGTAGCAGACGTTTTTGTAAAAATAGGCTAACGATTGTGTCATAACCACGAGACTTACTGTCGCACAGTAGAGGAATTACCGTATAGTACAGGAGAAGCTCGCAGGCAGTTTCGACTTACGTTAGCTGTTTAGGTTTAATTACTAATGTTAACTAGCATGTTAGTTAGCAATAATTAGCCTGTGCTTATGTTATCTCCTTACATATACCTACACTCTCCATCTCTGTAAGATTGGGAATGATTGAGATTTCTCTTGGCACAGCTACCAGAAGACTTACAACTTTCAGACACGTTGCTCACGTCACATTTACGTTGTCTCTGTCAGTTGGAGGCTGCGCAGTAAAGCTGGCCATCACCGGAAAAGTGCTTCTAATAGCCTTCACAGGTCTCCGTCCAGAGCAACGGGGTCTATTGGTCCATTTTATATATGTCAATGGTAGCTACTACATTACGGAACTGTCAATTTTCCATTTCAAAAGAAGAAACTCAAAAACATTTTAATAAAATGCCAATATTACATATCCAGTGCCTAGCTGCTGCAGTATTTCAACTAATAAAACAGCATGACGTTCTAAAACACCCAGTGTGAAAGGTGCTTCAATTTATAACAGTGATTATAAAAGATCAAATTCAGTATAACTTACCTGATTAAAGATACTATGCAGGCAAGCAGGTGAATATGAACGTAACGCAAAATAAACGCCTAATGGTTTTATGGAAAAACACTTTGTGTTTATATTCGGGGTTTATCTGCTTTCCTGTACAGTAGGCTATGTTTAATCTATGAGTTATACTGAATTTGGTATTTTAATATAATTGTCCTACTAATTAGTAGCCTACTTAGCACTAACCTGGTAAAAATTATGGGCAATCATGGAGGAAAGCCTTTTGCCCTCCAGGGGCCTCATTTATACAGTGCCTTGCGAAAGTATTCGGCCCCCTTGAACGTTTCGACCTTTTGCCACATTTCAGGCCTCAAACATAAAGATATAAAACTGTAATTTTTTGTGAAGAATCAACAACAAGTGGGTCGCAATTATGAAGTGGAACAAAATTCATTGGCTATTTCAAACTTTTTTAACAAATAAAAAACTTGAAAAGTGGGCGTCAAAATTATTCAGCCCCTTTACTTTCAGTGCAGCAAACTCTCTCCAGAAGTTCAGTGAGGATCTCTGAATGATCCAATGTTGACCTAAATGACTAATGATGATAAATAGAATCCAGCTGTGTGTAATCAAGTCTCCGTATAAATGCACCTGCTCTGTGATAGTCTCAGAGGTCCGTGTAAAGCGCAGAGAGCATCATGAAGAACAAGGAACACACCAGGCAGGTCCGAGATACTGTTGTGGAGAAGTGTAAAGCGTTGGATACAAAAAGATTTCCCAAGCTTTAAACATCCCAAGGAGCACTGTGCAAGCGATAATATTGAAATGGAAGGAGTATCAGACCACTACAAATCTACGAAGACCGGCCGTCCCTCTAAACTTTCAGCTCATACAATGAGAAGACTGATCAGAGATGCAGCCAAGAGGCCCATGATCACTCTGGATGAACTGCAGAGATCTACAGCTGAGGTGGGAGACTCTGTCCATATGGGACAACAATCAGTCGTATACTGCACAAATCTGGCCTTTATGGAAGAGTGGCAAGAAGAAAGCCATTTCTTAAAGATATCCATATAAAAGTGTCGTTTAAAGTTTGCCAAAAGCCACCTGGGAGACACACCAAACATGTGGAAGAAGGTGCTGTGGTCAGATGAAACCAAAATCGAACTTTTTGGCAACAATGCAAAACGTTATGTTTGGCGTAAAGCAACACAGCTCATCACCCTGAACACACCATCCCCACTGTCAAACATGGTGGTGGCAGCATCATGGTTTGGGCCTGCTTTTCTTCAGCAGGGACAGGGAAGATGGTTAAAATTGATGGGAAGGTGGATGGAGCCAAATACAGGACCATTCTGGAAGAAAACCTGATGGAGTCTGCAAAGACCTGAGACTGGGACGGAGATTTGTCTTCCAACAAGACAATGATCCAAAACATAAAGCAAAATCTACAATGGAATGGTTCACAAATAAACATATCCAGGTGTTTGGCCAAGTCAAAGTCCAGACCTGAATCCAATCTAGAATCTGTGGAAAGAACTGAAAACTGCTGTTCACAAACGCTCTCCATCCAACCTCACTGAGCTCGAGCTGTTTTGCAAGGAGGAATGGGCAAAAATGTCAGTCTCTCGATGTGCAAAACTGATAGAGACATACCCCAAGCGACTTACAGCTGTAATCGCAGCAAAAGGTGGCGCTACAAAGTATTAACTTAAGGGGGCTGAATAATTTTGCACGCCCAATATTTCAGTTTTTTATTTGTTTAAAAGGTTTGAAATATCCAATAAATTTCGTTCCACTTCATGATTGTGTCCCACTTGTTGTTGATTCTTCACAAAAAATTACAGTTTTATATCTTTATGTTTGAGGCCTGAAATGTGACAAAAGGTCGAAAAGTTCAAGGGGGCCGAATACTTTCGCAAGGCACTGTAAAACCTGTTACGCAAGAAAAAGTTGCGTGAAGCAGGGTGAAATTTGTCGGCGCAACATTCCTCGCAATAGTCGGGATTTATAAAGACTTTCCATGCGTAAAAATTTTCCCAGTTTTCCGCAAACTTTTGACCACACGTGTGATCGTGCGTAATGCTCCCAAGGTTTTGTAGACTGCGTTTTAGTGAACTCCGATGGTATGCCCGTTTTCCGAACCTAACCCAGTTTTTGTTTTCCTGAACCCAACAATCCCTTTCATGCTAAACCGACCCAGAGCCGGTGGCGGCGCCCGGCGAGGGGCTGCCAGCAACGGGGAAGAGGCAGGGGCTCCGCCCACACCGTGCAGCAGAGGAAATGCGCTTTTCCTCCGTTGCTCTCCCCTATGGAATGCCGTTTTATTCACAATTAAATAAATGAATAAATACATAAATAAATGAATAAATATATAAATAAATAAATAAATAAATAAATACATAAATACATAATGAAATAAATAAATGAGGCAATAAATACATAAATAATTAAATAAATAATTATTTCATGGTACTTTTATTTCATAAGTCCATATTTATTTATTTCAAGAGACTTTTATTTTCCTAATGCCTTATTTATTTATTTATTTATTTATTTCAAGAGACTTTTATTTATTTATTTATTTATTTATTTATTTCTAGAGACTTTTATTTATTTATTTCAAGAGACTTTTATTTATTTATTTATTTATTTCAAGAGACTTTTATTTTCCTAATGCCACATTTATTTATTTCCCTCTCTATTTATTTCCACTTCTTATATGCAAATCAGGGGGCGTGGCTATCTCTCACATTCAGAACAAGGTGAATGGGACTTCTTTGGCAGACCAACAACAGGACAATTTTAACAATTTTCGCCGTCTTATTCATCACTAAATTCACTTCTGACAACGTTTTAGGCGCACAAATTAACTGTTTAGGATTTCGATATATAGGCAGTCTTCGCGAAAATCGTTGCTAAATTGACAATTTGCTTCAAAGTTTTCCGAGTTGAGAAGCTCCATAAAGTAACGAGACAACCAGCAGCGCCTGCCCGGCCGCTGGCTCGTCCCCGGACAGTCCGCTTCGGACACCCCGCTGTAGGCTAGAGGACCGGTCACACACAAACACACACACACACACACACACACACACACACACACACACACACACACACACACACACACACACAGCTGTAGGCTGGAGGACCGGTCACACACAAACACACACACACACACACACACACACACACACACACACACACACACACCGCTGTAGGCTGGAGGTCTCTCAGACCGCTCTCGTAAATAAGAGTTTTTTATTTCGCCGTTGACGGATCGTTTGTTTAAATATCAACACATGTCATGACATGATGTCCATCATAAGATTAATGGGAACCTGGGGTTAACTGTCTTTTCGGAGTTAAACTCAACAAGCACCTGACAACCTCGCTGGCCAGCCGTCTTTCTAACCCTAACCCTAATCTTTATGTTTAATAAGCACATTGCCACCAACTATCGCTGACCTGACAGAGCACCACAACAGGCAGCTCGTGGTACTCTGTCCACTGCGGTTGACACGACAGCTGAGGCGTTGTCAAAGTGTAAATTGCAGGTCACATTTTTCATGAAGTTAAGCAATGTGCTTATTAAACATAAAGATTAGATGCGCCCACCATTGTTTTGTATGGCTTTTTATAACAAATTGCTGAATATAATATGAAAAGTTGGAACTTTTAAGCACTCCCCCTCCCTTCCACAAAGAATAGAGTTACCGTTAGTCTAACCACGGGTAGGCTAGCAGTTATATTGGAGACCTAGCAAAAAAGGTGAACTATAGGCCTAGTGTTTGTGTGGGATGTACGATACATCAGAAACAGGGCAGAGGGTCCACCAGGACAAACGGCTGATTCGTGCCTTGGTGAGGTAAGTGGCTACGAAGTGGGCTGATTTTACTGCTATGACCCATCTCTCGTGCTGCGCTGTGGCTCGGTGTGTGTGTGTGTGTGTGTGTGTGTGTGTGTGTGTGTGTGTATCCCACCTCTGTGTGTGTGTGTGTATGTGTGTGTGTGTGTGTGTGTGGCGGTGTGTGTGTGTGAAAGACGGCTACAGCCTACAGCTGTGTGTGTGTGTGTGTGTGTGTGTGTGTGTGTGTGTGTGTGTGTGTGTGTGTGTGTGTGTGTGTGTGTGTGACCGGTCCTCCAGCCTACAGCGGGGTGTCCGAGCGAGACTGTCCGAGCGACGAGCCAGCGGCCGGGGCAGGCGCTGCTGGTTGTCACGTTACTTTATGGAGCTTCTCAACTCCGAAAACTTTGAAGCAAATTGTCAATTTAGCAACGATTTTCGCAAGACTGTCTATATTCGAAATCTAAACAGTTAATTTGTCGCCTAAAACGTTGTCAGAAGTGAATTTAGTGATGAATAAGACGGCGAAAATTGTTATGAAATATGAAATACTTATGAAATAAAAGTACCATGAAATAATTATTTATTTAATTATTTATGTATTTATTGCCTCATTTATTTATTTCATTATGTATTTATTTATTTATGTATTTATTTATTTATATATTTATTCATTTATTTAATTGTGAATAAAACGGCATTCCATACTCCCCTGCCTCTCCCCGGGAAATGCGTTGTTTGTTTGATGTGTATCTGTGTGTGTGTTTGTGTGTCTGTCTGTCTGTCTGTCTGTCTGTCTGTCTGTCTGTCTGTCTGTCTGTGCGTCTTTATGTGGTCGTGTCTGATTGTAGGTGTCTGTGTGTGGGAATGTTGTCTTTCTGCACCTGCTATTCCCACACAGTTACCATACAAGTTACCAAATTGTCACATTTCAAGCACTTTCACCTGTTTTGCACCAATAATGATCCAAAATCTTGTTTCTATTTTTTACCTTTTTAATAATTTAATTTCCTTTCTCACAAAAAACGAAAATGATCATATGATCATAAATGTGATCTCACAGGAAAATAGGAAAATAGGAACAATAAATGATGAATATCATTGGTAATTGAGCTAAATCTATTAAGTATTAAGGCTGTGTAACAACAATATGAACACTACATAAGGGTTACAGCTTCCAAACAGGATTTTGTTTTGATGTTCTACCTCTGTTAGGAGCACATCGATCTCACAATCACTGAATCGTGTTTTTTCCCCATTTTTCCGTTTCGTGATTGGTGATCAAGGGCTGGAATATTCATTGATTGATTAACATGGACCTTATTAGGACAAATATGGGACGACCTTGGGAGGAGTGTGAGGCTCATGTACGACCGCATAAGGTAACGCACGTCCGTATTTATAACGAGAAGAGTGCGTACCGGTATTGTTTTTGCGTACGAAAATTCTGACTTTTTTGCGCACGAAATCTTTCAGAATAGAATCTACGCACAGTTTTATAAATGAGGCCCCAGGAGGGCATTTCTATATTGGTGTGATGTCACGTGAAAACTATGAGTGGTAGGTGCTGTAGTGACGGCATGGTGGGTTATGTCCTCTATGGTTATGTTAGTGACATATCACATAATTCATTTCTGTTTCTGTTATATATATATATGTATATATATATATATATATCAACTAAGGGCGATAGATAGATAGATAGATAGATAGATAGATAGATAGATAGATAGATAGATAATATTAAGATAATATAATATTAAGAAAAGTTTGCTTACTCAAAGTGTTTTGGTTTGGCATTAATTGATGTGTGTGTGTGTGTGTGTGTGTGTGTGTGTGTGTGTGTGTGTGTGTGTGTGTGTGTGTGTGTCATTTCTTCCTCCAGAGTCAACATTGGAACCAGCAACAAACAGCCTGCCTGTGGAGGCTCGATGCTGGAGGATTTGGCATCACCTTTGACCTTTTTAACTTTGGTTGACAAAGTCATGGATAGACGAAATGTTAGAAAAAAAGCAGTAAAGAAGGTCAATGTAATGCTCCCATTGTTTAGTAATGATTTAGGAGAAACCAATGATCATGGTGCTGCAGTGCATGATGAGGAACCGAGCTGGTTCGATGCCAGTCAGGATGATATATTTTTTGAGTCAGAGAGTGAAGGAGAGCATGAGAAGGATGTTGGGAGTCCTTCCCTAACTGAGTCTTTGTGTAACTGGGCTGTCAGTTATGGTGTGTCTTTAGTGGCTTTGACTGCCCTTTTAGGTATCCTGAAACTTCATCATCCTTATCTACCAAAAGATGGCAGGACTCTCCTAAAAACAACGTCATATATTATCCAAAATGTTGCTGGTGGTACATATCACTATTTTGGTATCGTTAAAGCTCTTTCCAAAACCTTGGAAAAAATCTGGTCTTTGGTTCCAGATAAGAGTGAATTCAAAATTCAGCTGAACATGGATGGCTTACCTCTGTTCAAAAGTTCGTCACTGCAGTTTTGGCCCATTGTAGGGGTACTGCAGGATTATACAAGGAAACCAGTGGTTATTCCTGTGGACTTTGCCAGGAAACCTAGGCAAATCTCAGAGAGACTTAGGTGGAAAGCAACAGAATTGCGACAGTTTCTGTTATACACAGGTCCAGTGGTTCTTCACAATGTGCTGTCAGAACCAGTATACAACAATTTTATGTTGTTATCTGTGGCTATTTTCATTCTCTCCAGTCCAACTCTGTGTATAAGTCTTAATGACTTTGCTCACAGCTTGCTAGTGTCATTCGTAAAGCATTTTAGTGAGTTGTATGGTCCTGATTATGTTATCTATAATGTACATGGGCTAACCCATCTTTCTGAGGATGTCAAAAAACATGGAAGACTTGACTTAATATCTGGGTTTCCATTTGAAAATTTCTTGGGACAAATAAAGAAAATGATAAGAACTCCTCACCATCCCCTTTCACAGGTTATATGACGACTCTCAGAAATGGATAACTCTGTGGTAAAGGCTAATACGAGAATGATCTTGAAAAAACAACACGAAAATGGTCCAATCCCACCCGGTTTTAATGAAGTTTCATTTGTTAAGAATATTATTCAGTGTCAGGAGAAAGTGTATGTGATCTACAGAGAATATGAACACATGGAACCTTTCTTTCACTTTCCCATAAACTCTGTTCAGATCGGGGTCTATTTAGTAGATAACCTCTCACCTAGCCTGAAATGCATTGAGCTGAATGGAAATGTAATAAAGTATGTGAGGTTACCATATCAAGGCCGATTTGTTGCAGTGCCTTTACTGCACATGGAGTAATCCCAGCTAACAATTAGGAGCGGGCCGCTTCCGTAAAACCTGCGGCGCTGTTGGCTGAGTCGCGGCATCGGCTGAGTCATGGCAACCGCAATTAGGCCAAGTCATTTTGTCACCTGCAGGCAGGCATCCTACCGCAGATATAACTTTTTCTTTTGGCTCATCTACCAATGGTGGGTAACAGAAACAAAAGCCAGCCTAAATATTTTTATCCAGCCAACATTTATTTAGCCAACATCATTTTATAATAATATTATTATTATTTAAGACTAGGCTATAGGCCTACAGTAGCCTACAGGGCTCTCAAGTTTTGAACTGAGTTCAGAGTGAGGTTTTGGCGACGGTGGGGACGGGTCTGATCTGATAAATGACATTTGTACAAATAAAAAAATATTTATTTAATTCAGCATTTCTTTGTGTCTGTGTGTGTGTGTGTGTGTGTGTGTGTGTGTGTGTTAAATTCAATTTACCAGCATTGACTGGTGACCGCTGTTAATTTTAACCTTTGTGTTGACTTCGGGTCACATTGGCCCGTTTTCATTTTTTGTTTTATATCAGAAAATATAGGTCGTAGAAATAAGCAATGAAAATGTGTAGAAGAAAAATTTTACAATTTAATACGTTGGAAAAAGCAAAAACAAACGTCAAAAACGTCGAAATAAAATGTGGGTTTTTTTCAAGGTTGCCGGGAAGACAGAACTCTGGGCGCGGCCAGAGCCTGTCTATGGAGAGCCTGTTCACTCCCTATCTCACTCCCTATTAGCCCCATTGTACCAACCTGGAATTTTCCAGAGAGTGGAAGTTCTCCCCTTATTAGACATTCTCTGACGCGGCTCAGACCCTTTTTACCAGTATGAAGCCGATTTCAACGGTAGCACGCTCCGGTCATCACTGGAGTGACGTGTGCACAACTTTGGGTGAGATAAAACTCAACGCCTGACTTGGAATCATCCCTTTTCCACCCTGCGCACTTACGGTGAACTTAGGTAAGTGTTCCATTTCCTTAAAAAGCATCAACATTTCACGCAAAGCATAGTTTCAATCGAGTTCCCTTAACATCCTATATTAACTCTACATATTTATAACTGTTGCTGAAATGTTGATTTTTATCGATAAGTTTAAACTTTGTTGTGTAGCCAGTTCCTTCAACATGTGGATCCCTCCAGATGAAACTAAAAGAGAATTCAGAACTCTAATTCAATTAATAATTATTTATTAGCAAGTTACGTGTAATATATATGAAAGTGGCTCCGACTTTTATGGCTCGAACGAAGCTAGCTAGCTAACATTAACACTATTTAGCTAACATTGACTAGCTGGGCTGTTAGCTCAGGGTTTCGTTGCAGCTTGGCAAATAATATGTCTGAGTAAAGTAGTGCAAGTTGGGTGTAATATAGGAAAGTGGCTTCGACTTTTATGGCGCGAACGAAGCTAGCTAACATTAAGCTATTTAGCTCAAGGTAGCTAACATTGACTAGCTGGCCTGCAGAGATGGGAAGTAACGAAGTACAAATACTTTGTTACTGTACTTAAGTAGATTTTTCGGATATTTCTACTTTACTATTTATTTTTGTGGCGACTTTTTACTTTTACTCCTTACATTTTAACACGAATATCGGTACTTTCTACTCCTTACATTTTAAAAATTGGCTCGTTACTTTAGTTTTGTACAAGAGGTCGTAATGTCGGAGAAAAGCGCGCACACGCGCCTCGCACATGCTAATTAACGTTAGCATGTTTTACCATAAGCTAACGTTAGACAATTTACATGGTAACATCAGATACATTTACTTTACAATGTGACTCCTCTTATATGACTATGGGACAAAGATATATTTAAAACTTAGCAAAGCTAAATCTTACCTTGAACTATGTATGCTAGCTTTCAGCAGAAGTTGCATCCAGATTGCCAGTGAACGTGTGTAATGTAACGAAGGGTGTAAGCAGCTTTGCTAACTAAAAAAAAATAAATAAAAATACAGTCAAATACCACCCAACTGTCTACGGCTCCTCCCTCACTCCTCCTTCTCGTCTAAAAACGTCACATCCGCAACCATGACACGCAAACTCGACGACGGATTTCAGATCTCCACAAACCAATGGGTGACGTCACACATGCTCTGTCCATTAATATTAACAGTCTATGGAAAAAAGAAAGAGAGACTGCTGTCCGGAGGATAATCAGTTGAGATCGTGTGTGTGCGTCCTTGAGATCTGTAAGTCGTATAACTTATGTTGTCAGTTCATTTAAGCCTGTTGTTGTATTGGTCTATAGTTCCTGCACAGTTAAAGGAGTCATTATACGAAAACGTGCCATTTCCACTTTTAATGTTTGATTTTCAAAGTACTGTTTTGAAAATCTTAAAGCCCCTTTTTGGATGAAGTAGATCCTTACCTCTCAGGAAAATGTGCCGTGCCATCTCAGGCTATCTTATTTTTTTTTATTTTTTCATATAACCAACGTAAATGTGTGTGTTTGGTCAACCCTGTTACCGACATATTAATTACTTTTTGAAAAGGTTTTAAATACATATTTAGAACAAAACTGATATACTGTGAAAGATAACCCCCCCTTGTTACATTAAGAGTGTTTGTGAATTGAGAATATTGAAAGTTTTATTTTTTTTTAGTGGATGAATACGTTTATTTCCAAATGACACTCTCCCAGCATCTTCTCTTTTAAGAAAAATGTATGGAAACAAAAATAAAACACCTTAATTCAACTTTGAGTGGATTATTAGCCTCTCTTACTAAACATTTACAATTAGTTGATTACATTTTTATTTTCATTTTTTAAAGTAACAGGGTTGACACATCAGTAACAGGGTTGACAACAGTTACCGTATTGGTTATACTGCTTGTTTGAGTTACAGTTACGGTTGTAATGGAGTCTTAATTGGACAGTCATAAACCTTATACTACTCTCTACTCATTTTCAGGTTCATAACTGTATGTTAAGGTTGTACCAGAATAGGTTTACATGGTTTAATTTTCAAAAAACACCATATTTTTGTTGTACTGCACAGCTCTCTCTCTCACTGCTGCAGATCCGATTTTCACCTGGTCTCTGTTTTAGCTACAGAGTGAGACCTCTTTTCTTCTTCTTCTGTACTATCTTTGATTGCACTTGCACATGCCCAGTACCTCAGATCATGTCAGCTAGCTAGCTCAGCTGGACAGTAAAAGAAAGGCTGTTTCTTCAACTTCGGTCAGTTCCAAGGCAGGATTAGCTGGGAGACTTCTAAATGAGGGCGCACATGTAAGTAGTTCTTTTGTAGATTATGGTGAACTTGTGTGTGTTGTAGCAGTGCTTTGCTATTGAGAAGGAGGTAGCATGCTAGCGTTAGCATGCTAACGGTTGCGGTTAGCCAGCTCGTTTTGGATTGTGACATCACAAGCTGGCCGATTTTTGACCAGCTCACCAGGAGACTGAAGGCAGGACAGATTCAGAAACCCTATCTCACTCAAAACAGCATGAATGGATTTTTTTCAAAGTTTGTATGTGTGTGGAAGCACCAGAGATACAAAATAACACCCCAAATCCCCCAAAAAAGTGTTTTATTCATAATATGGTCACTTTAATTCAACATGACTAATCAGCATATTTTGGAGACAGCTCTATTGAGATATTTTAGCATAAAAACTTTGAAAAATTATGACGATTCTATGGATGTAAATGTAAACCAATTGTTTTATTAAAACATTAACATTACATTGCAATTAAATGACCAATTGAACATGTTTGGCCTTAACAGAATAAGCAAAAACCACTAATGATGACTTACTAAAGGCCACTATAAAAAAGTATAAAAAACAAAATGCAGATCATATAATTATTATGTAGGCATTTGGTGAGTGTGTTGTAACATAGAGGAAGTAAACTGGTGAAAAAGATTAGACACATATCGACATTTCAGAGTGGCCATTTCCTGCTTCTATCCTGAAGGTGAATGGTGATGCAGCGATTTCTTTTATTAACCATTCCCGCCCAGCAGACAGTCGTTAGTCCTCAACTACGTCCACTACAACGTTTTAAGTACTGGCGCTCAGAACCGGAGCAAAAGGACTCGGTAAAGGAAAAGCTAACTGTTGAACATGTTTGGCCTTTAGGGCTGCCACCTCTTAGTCGATTAGTTGACTAATCGGTCGTTTTGGTCTTAGTCGATTAGTCGACTAATCGGTCGTTTTGGTCTTAGTCGACTAAGATTTCTTTAGTTGAAAAGTAATTTTTTTATGCTTATTCATGCTTAATTACTCATTTCCAAGAAACTTATGAGCACATTTATGGTAAACACAAGATTTAAAGTGGTGCTTTTGCAGGATTAATTGTGGAGAAACTCAGTTTTACAGATGGTTAATTAACTACATTTATATTGCGCTTTTCTAGTCTTAACCACCTCTCAAAGCGCACAGCTCTGTCGAAATTTTATTTCGACAGAGCTGTGCTAATTTCATTAGTCGAGGACAGCCCTATTGGCCTTAACAGAATAAACAAAAGTCAATGATCACTAATGATCACTTAGTGTAACATTCCTGTCTGCCTACCCAACAAGTTTTGACCAGATGTCTTTCCGTATTTCTACGTGCCGTGCGGTCACATTAAGAGGAGCAGGAATCATTCTTAAAATGTCATCAAGTATGTACCAGATGCTGTCCTCACGGGCTGGCCAGAAATATCTATTCGGGCCAACACAGTGCATGCACTTCACTTGGGCATATCCTTCATCTTTTGCCACGATGATTCCTGGGTAGATCTCCTTGTCATATGTCAGGACACACCATTTTCCGATAATCTGGTCGTCATTCCAGTCGATCTCCTGGGGGCCCTGAAGTTCTTCTGTCAGGTGCTCCTCTGACTGGATTGGTTGAGGTCTGACTGGTTTGCTTGAGGTAGCTGACAGTGGAGGGAAGGTGAAGTGGTGAGTGTTGAAACATGTGCAGGACAGGTTATTCAGTGTAGCACACAGACAGCTGACGTCCCTGGAGATCAAGTGGCCTTTTCTGTTGGTGACCACTTGGTGTATCCGCATTGTCCCAGGGACCGATGGGATGTTTGCTGGAATGTTACGGTAGGCATCCACAATATTCTCGGTTTCCACATAAAAAAGCTTCACTGTGGTGCCAGTGGTCAGTAGCGCTCGGTAGAGTGTGATGGCATCAGGGATGTCACGCCCTTGACTCGCAAGCTGATCTGCCAGTCTTTTTAAAACTCCCCCAACACCATCAGGCGCACCCTTGCCGTGGCTCGCTTCAAAGAAATTCCAGGTGCCACTCTCAAAGCCCCTCTTGCTCAACTCGGTACTGAACAGGAAGAAATTACCTTTCTGCCTATATTGAGTACAAGGGCCATCACTGAAGAAGTGGACCACAGACACAGATGGATGATGGGCTTGTATGTAGTCCAGTACTGGTTCAAGATGTTGCCAGATTGCCGGGTGACCTTTTTGCTTGGATTGAGAGATGGTGCAGAAGCAGAGAGGGCTAGCATTGTCACCAACATATAACACACCTGTGTGCATTGTTGCCTGTTGGTGTGAGGCACCGAAATGTACAGCCTGGATCTCAGCACTGTATTTGCACGAGTAGTTTTCCGAGAAGTCCACATGTATAATACATTCATGTGATGACAGACTTCTCTTTAGTTCTCTGGAGAATGAGAACTGCTGCTTGATGTTGAATACATGCTTCTTGAACTTATGCAGCAGGCACGTGAAATGCTCAATGAGCTCCTCTAAAGAGCTTTCGATTTGTTTTTTTGCTGTCACTTTGAATGACAGAGCCTCATTTTCTTGTGGCATTCTGGTCTTCTCTTTCTCCTCCAGTACCCATTGTGTGTATGTTATACGCATTGATGCATTGGTAACAGTATCCAGTGGGAAGCTTTTCACTTTGCATTTGGGACACTCTCCATACATGCACTCCTTACTGCTGGTGCTGCAAGATACCTCCTCTATTAGCTTCTCAAGGTTTGAGTGGGGAAGCAAATTTAGTTGCTTCAACTTGTCAACCACAAAACCAAGGTTCTCATGAATTTTGCACAGGCAAGTATCTCTGTCTTGAATGGTTGGATGTACAACCCAGAAGGGACGAAGTCTGCAAAAGAGAGTGTAGGACAAAGCTCTGTTTGCATTTTCAGACTGAAACTTTCTGTGAAGGTTTAACAGTGTATCAACAAGAAATCTCTTCTGTTTTTTTACTTTGTTTCGCGTTATTGTCTGTTTTCTCCCAGTGGTGACCCGACTGACATCATCCCGGTCATAGAAGGCTCTGATACTTGATTTTATATGTGTTGGAATACGGAGCTTTTCTTTACGAGAGAAAGAAAGTGCATTTCCATCTAAAGTCTTCCACCTTCTTCTTGGAAGACCAATGGCACTCTGTCCATATTTCTGCATGCGGTACTTTTTCACAATCTGCCCAGATACCAATTTGGAGATCATCTGCCTCTCCCGTTCATCATTTGAAGTTGTGTATTTGCTTTTTATGTCCCTCAACAGTGCAGAATGAAATTTGAGGGGTTTTCGAGCTTGCGACTGCACAGCTGCGGTGCTCAATTGATGTTTGGCTTTAGAAGAAGGGGATGTTGTTTTATTCTTTAGGCGGAAGTATCTTCACCTTCACACCCGCACACTCACACACACACATATACACACACACACACACACACCTTAAATTGAAATTTACAAAATTGAAACACTGAACAAAAGCCATAACTTCTTTTTACTCTAACTCTAACCTGGAGGGCCCTGGTGCTGGCTCTACACCTGGTTCTGGACTTAGAGGTGGCGTCATACACTGATCTATGATTGCTGCACTTGCTGCTTTTGCTGCTCTGCTTTTTACTTGTGCTGCTCTCCAGTTCCACCGCTTGGCTCTCCTTTCTCTGTCATTTAGTTCACTAACTGACCGCTTTTTCCCTGTGTCTCTGTCCTTTCTCCATTTTGCCCTGTCTTTTCCTAAATATGCTTCTCGTCTCTCAGGATCAGCATCTCTACGTTGTCGGTATCTGCGCTGTTTCTCAGCTGCAGAAAGAGGCATCCTAACAAAATCAAATCAAAATACATAAAACACTTTAACAGCAACCTTGTTAATTTATTGAATTCTTGTAATAAAAAAAATGACTTTTGGTTTATAAAGAATATTTATAAAACCCAATGCACTTGTGTGCATCAGTATAGATCAGTAACCTCAACACATTTTAGCCTACCTATCAGTAGAATAAATAAAAAAACATGATTTTTAGGGATGAAAACTGTAAAAACATGTATATTATGTAAATACTATTAGTAAGAAAAGTACGTCTGTGAAAATTCTCAGTCATCCAGGTCATAGTTATCCAAGAAGGGTTGGCTCAGGGGTGACAACCCCACAGAGGTTAAATACCTGGCACTCCCCATCAGTCATTTAGAACTGAAGAAACCCCTTGGATGAGAGGCAAAACATCTTCAAATATGGAAGTACCAAGTCCAGTTGCCCTTGATTTAACCCTTCTTGGGTATACAACATGGGTAAGACACACAAAAGCATACTTTCGTCAACCCTGTTACCCTGGAACGGTAACAGGGTTGACGAAAATTGTTATTGGCGGCCATTACTAGCCATGAGGTAGAGGTAATGACACCACATTATGTGCCTTAATGAGAGGCTTAAATGTTCTTATATATGTACATTTTTAAATATGTACAAATAACTTTTTAACGTATGCTTTTCTGGTAACAGGACTGACACAATGAGCGTGTCCCTGTCTTTCAGACATTAGATAAACTCAAAGAAAATTCATTAAAAGAAGAGAACACTTACTTGTCTTCTACCATCAACTTCATGAAAGGCAGATGATGTCACTTCCTGGAACTGATGCAACTTTTGGAACGTTCCATTATCTTTAAAGGGGTGTTTTCATAAAAAGTAACAGGGTTGACGAGAACCTAGGGACCCGACTAAATTGTTTTTTTTTCTAAATTTGACACATGTTAAGAATAAAATCCATTCATGACTAATGACCTGACACTTAAGGCTTTATACAAGTATATCTTTTTTTATGACAGTTTGACCTCGATAGCAAGTACAAGTAGAAAAATCATACTGAGGAACAGGCCATTTTCAACATTTCTGCAAGATGCTTTGCACAAAAATGTGATTAAAATCCTTTAAAAACAAAAGAAACAGAAATTAATTTATTCTGATATATTGAGATATATTATGGAAACTAAATTATAAAATATTTTATTTGTTTTGTGGTTTATTAAGATTTACAGAGCTTTTTTTTTTTCTGAGGGACGCAAAATGGCACGTTTTCGTATAATGACCCAAAGTAGGTTAGCTAGTGATTTAGTTGTTTGTGTTCTTCACCTGTTAGCTAGGTTTCACGTTGCTTGTTAAGCATCAAAAGAAAGAAGTTGTCTCTGTCCGTGTTTTACAGACACACCTGGAAAGTTGGCGAAGTTGGAAACCAGCATCAGCTTTAAATACGGTCCTAATCTAGTCCTCACTGACAAGTTTCAAATAATTTCACTGGATATTTTTCACGTGATCAATACCGAATTCAATCTAATTGGATGGGAATATACTGTAGGCTACGTTGCATGTAACGCACCACTACAAGACGACTCGACAGATTCGGCTGCATTCATTTGCGGCAAATAATTGCAGCTTGATGGTGGTAACGTTAGCACTAGTAGTATGGACGGCGACATGATTGAAAATGAAGAAAACAGAGATCCCAGAGATTAGGCAGACAAGCAGCAAGACATTCCCAATCATCCTTGGCCTTATCTGAGAGAGATGTTTGAGATAGGCTAGGAGGCATCAAGTACGACTCCTGGCCAATGTGCTGTGTAACTCTTAAAGTATGGGGAACTTCTTAATTAATCTATGTTTAGTAATTCATATTGTATCCTTTATTTTCTTTCTATATTTGAGCACACACACATACATGTAGATTCCTTTAAATGTTAAGGGGACGATTAAAAAACAGAAACTGGATCTGTGAATTCTCACAGAATCCCAATTGAATTCATATCTTGCTACTCAGTCAGAATCTTATTAAGCTGGAGTCCCAGTCTCTGTCACAATAATCATATATGTGATGTTTGGCAGACATCCATTTAAAATGTAGACAATGGCATATAAAGAGCCTGGTTTTTATGTCCACTGAAGTTTCTCATCTTGCACTCTAGTAACGTGTGTGGTCCAGGTAGCTTTGCATAAAAAGTGGTTGTCATTCGCAAGGCTACTTTTACTTTTATACTTTAAGTACATTTCAAAGCCTATACTTTGTTACTTTTACTTAAGTAAAGAAGTTAAATCAGTACTTCTACTTTTACCAGAGTATTTTTTAACACAAGTATCTGTACTTCTACTTAAGTACGGGAAGTGAGTACTTTTGCCATCTCTGCTGGGCTGTTAGCTTATGGTTTCGTTGCAGCTTGGAAAAGAATATGTCTTGAGTAAAGTAGTGAAAGTTGGGGGTAATATACACTATATGACAACAATATGAGCCTGACTAACCTAGCTACATAAATCTTTTACTTGCATATTGTTTGCAATTAACTTCAGATATGTCTGACTTATCAATGCCAACCGGGATAGCTTGTGTTCACTCACTTACTATATTTTTTTATATATATATATATTGCCATATTTTTTTATTTCTATTTCCATACACAGGTGTTTGTGTGTATATGGGATGTCACAATTATAGATTTGTGTGTTAGATAATGATGAGAACCTTGTGAACTGGTGAAATGCTTTCTTATCAAAGTAACCTACACACGTCTTTATGATTTTATGCACTGTGTACAGATCTGGTAGTGGGGTGATGTCATAATGGTTATTGTGTTGGGCTTGGACTAAGAAAGGGAAATCGTAATACCTTAGTATACTAAGACATTATGGATGTTTTTGTACCATGCTAATCTTTTTTTCTTTTTTCCTCAGGCAATCTTGCTTTTGCTGTTCTAGTTAAATAAACACCGCTCTAAGGTAAGAATGGCTGATCAAATACATTCCTACAAATCTAATCTGAGACACAAGGCAGTTAAATCTGTGTCTAATTTGCTGCAAGGTATTGAGAACGAGCTTGTTGACGATGATCTGACTGATGACTACATGACTTAGATGTTGTAAACTGTGATGACAGTGATGACTTGATGCATGACTGGAACTTTGACAGTGACTGTGATGATAGAGAGGGCCATTCTGAGAATAGACCTGACCTTGCTGATGATTTAGTCAATTGGGCTTTGGAGTTTAATATCACCATGGTTGCACTTACTGCTTTGTTGTCTATCCTACATTTTCATCACCCCAATTTGCCAAGAGACGGGAGGACTCTCCTCAAAACAGTCACCAACTACAAAATCCTACCTGTAGCAGGAGGTGCCTTCTTTTACTTTGGTGTATTGAATGCTATAACAGGCCTTCTTGAAAATGTGTGGATGAAACTCCCTAGCAAGCATTGCCTGCAGTTACAGTTAAACTTTGACGGGCTCCCATTGTTTAAGAGTAATAACCAGCAGCTGTGGCCCATTCTAGGTTTATTGAAGAAAAGCGGTAAATGTCCCTTCATGATTGGCATTTTTGGAGGGGATTGCAAACCCAAATCACTCACGGAGTACTTGAGGGACCTGGTGAGGGAGTTGCGTAGTCTTCAGTCTGGGTTTTGGTTCAAAGGAAAGCTGTTTTTTCTGCGAGTCTGTTCTGTCGTGTGTGACGCTCCAGCCCGAGCTTTTGTTAAAGGCATAAAGAGTCATTCAGGCTATTCAGCTTGTGATAAATGTGTACAGACGGGTGTATATATAAGAAATCACATGACTTTTCCGCAGACTGACTCCGCCTTAAGAACGGATGCTAGTTTCAGGCAAATGTTGGATGAAGATCATCATGTAGCACAGTCTCCTCTGACCGGACTTGGTATCGACATGGTACTTGATTTTCCTCACGATTACATGCATTTGGTGTGTCTTGGGGTTGTACGTCGGTTGTTTGACCTGTGGTGTAGTGGGCCTTTGCCAACTTGCTTGTCTGGTCAGCTTGTTAAAGCACTATCTCAGAACCTACAGGAACTGAAGAATAACATTCCTTGTGAGTTTGCTAGAAAGCCTAGAGCGTTTGAGGAAAGAGGGAGATGGAAGGCTACGGAACTACGACAGTTCTTGCTGTATACAGGCCCTGTCGTTCTCGTAGATGTTGTGGCTGCTCCAGTCTACCACAACTTTATGCTGCTGTCGGTTGCTATTTTTATGCTGGCTAATCCTGAGGTGGATGTAGGGATATGTGACTGTGCAAAGACTCTACTTGTGTCATTTGTTGAACATTTTGGCAGACTTTATGGTGAGGGCTTTCTGGTGTACAATTTGCATGGCCTTGTTCATTTGAGTGATGATGTTAAGAGACATGGATGTATTGATGTGATATCTGGGTTCCCTTTTGAGAATTTTCTTGGTGAGGTAAAGCGCATGGTTAGGGGGCCAAATTTCCCAGTTGCCCAGATTGTTCGCCGCTTGTCTGAGCGTACCAATAACAGAAGGGTCCATGATGGCCATGTGAAAGCTGGAACTGCATTAAAGAAAGAACATGTTGGTGGCCCCTTACCACAGGGTGTTAGAGGAGGAATACAGGAGTTTAAAGAGTTGCACACAGATCAGTTTTGTGTTAAAATTACAAAAGGGGATAACTGTATTAAAATACGTAATGACATTGGCTTGCTTCAGAATATCCTCTTGGTTGAAGGTAATATGCACTTGGTGTACTATCAGTTCCATGCTGTTGAGCCATTCTACACATATCCCCTCAGTTCATCTAGCCTGGGCGTGTTTCTTCTCTCACAGTTGTCAGAGAGTTTGAAGTGCGTTAAAGTTGATGATGGCCTTCGTAAATATGTCCTCCTCCCCTTCAAAGACAAACATGTGGGAATGCCTTAGTTGCATTTACATTAGACATTGTTGTGTTGAGATTAAGTGTGTGTAAGTGTTTTTTTTTTTATCATAATTGGTGCCCCATTTAATGTTTTGTTTTAAAATGTTGCTGTACTATATGTTAAAGGGGAACTATGCAGTTTTTTAGCCTAATTTACCTTAACTGAACAGCTTCGGAGTCATTGGAATGGTTATATGACTTTTTTCGGGTTGAATGGTGCCCGTCTCGCTGCCCCCTAGCGCCTGTGAGCAGAAAAACCACCCTTACAACTTTTGGCTGGTGAGCCGCCGGACTCAGCGTCAAGAAGTATTGCGTGATATCAGGTCTCGCAATGTAACAAATTGCTTCAGGACACTGCACACATACACTGAGCCGGCAAAAAAGCTACGAAATCAGTGTCGGAGGAACAGAGAAAGAGGAAACGGCAGACTGACCGAGCGAGGAGTCAGACACGAGTAAACATCGGACCTGCGTTTTCAAAATGGCGAGAACTGAGACAAACGGAAACCTGCAAATCCCATGCTGACCTGGCGTTCTTGCTGTTGCACTTGTAAGTATCTTTGATCAGAAACTTCATCTGCCACAGAGTTTCTTGTCCGCTTGATGTTGGCAAACGCAAGTTGCTTCTGCTCCGACAGCGTTCTACGGCGATAAATAAAAATAATGTTACGGACCCGGGAGAGAAGGGTAATATTTCGAGAAAAACAGTGAGAACAGCAAAGAAATTGACAAAACTGCATAGCGCCCCTTTAATATGTTGTTCTATAGCTACATTTCTACATTTCCTACATTTCTTCTTTATAGAATGTATCATGTCGTGGAGTTTGTCAACTCAAAGGAGGTTGAAGTTGTCCACTCTAATTGGCTGAAAGGAGGCCAAAGTTTCTGGCCCCCTTTTGTATCTCTTGCAAAGCTGCGTAGGGCAGCTAAAGATGGGGTGATGCCTGGTGCTGACAGGACTCGATTCAGAGTCTGTGTGATGTATTCACATGGTATAGTAATGCTTCATTCTCAAATTACACAATTCCACACTTGTTGAATTGAAACCTTACTGCAAAAGTAACCTAATAAGGAGCCCTTCCATTTACACCTAATCTGCATTTGTGTTTACAGACGTGTATGAGATTGCCTGTGCAAAGCTGCTAGAGGCTACAATTACCTATGATCTAAACACTGAAGATGAGGACAACAGGCCAGAGTACATGAAGAGAAAGAATAGGTAGGAGTGGCCCACAATTTCCTTCAAAGCATTTCAATGGCTGCGTCAAAATTTACAATACACCTAGGCAAACAATTAGGCCGCCAGCTAGAGGGCCTTACAATGCACCCCCAACCTCCTGACAAAACTAACTTTTAAAAAAAATCTATTAAATATAATTTAGTATTCACTGCGATGACAAACTGACATCCCAATGTAATCAATGTTAGAGGCTGTAGAAGAATAGTGAGCAGCAGTGAAGAGGAGGAGGAGGAGGAAGAGGAAGAGGAGCAGGGGAGGACTGCTGCACCTCATGCCCCAACCAAAAAGAAATCTTACACTCTACTTGCACCAGCCCCCTGCATCCCATCACTTGATGGTAGGCCTGTTAGTTGTTAGAGTAGTTTCCATTAATCTTTTATTAAGCATCTGGGTGAATCTAACATAATGACCAATTGCACCTTTGTGACAGCTCTAGGTGAAGGGAGTCAGCCAGCTGGTCAAGGTTTTTGGTCCCCAGGCCATATTTCAGAGACCACAGTTGATGATCCCCCTTCTGATGTAAACAGCTCGGCAGCAGGTCTCTGGGCTTCTCCCCCTTCAGCGAACATCACAGCGGCTAGTCGACTACCGTGGTCACCAGTCTCCACTACAAACAGTCAGATAACTAGTCAAAGTCAATGGGCTACACCTAGACCTTAGTGGTCCCCTAATACTGTATCTGAAATTCAGCTTTGGTGCAGAATTACAGCCACAAGAACCAGTCCTACAATGAGCTTTCCTTAGGATGTGCCATTTCTGTGTCTGAAGCTATTGAGGAGGAGAGTGGGAGTGGCAAGGTGGAGGGTGGGGGTGTGGCCTTGACCAACTGCCACTTTTCTGAAAGCCAAATTCTCTGGGTGGGCAAAGCAGAGAAAGGGGAGGTAACCTCGCTTGTTATGACCTCATAACAAGCAGATTCCAAAACGGCTCATCTGAGCTTTCATTTTCTCAAAGGCAGAGCAGGATACCCAGGGCTCTGTTTACACCTATCACCATTTCTAGCCACTGGGGGACCATAGACAGGCTGGGGGAACTCATATTAATGTTAAAAAACCTCCTAAAGTGAAATTTTCATGCCATGGGACCTTTAAATAACTAATGAGGTAAATGTCTTTTGTTTCAGACTGTTCTCCTTGGAATGGTCGGAGGCATGACTCTTAAAGACACCGTGGGGCGGGTCCTGAAAAGAGCAATGAACACCTTTCTGGCTAGACTCATTAATTGGAGTGGGGCCAACCGAAAGCCTGCATTCAAAGGACTCATTTTGAAAAGTGTGGTTCTGGGTGATTGTTATTGCTGGATAACTGCAATGTGGTGATATCCAAATTAACTGTTGGTGGTTACCGAGTAACATCACATGGTCATGCTGCCCTCTTCTGTCTTGTGTTTTTCTCAGATGCAGTCCGCCGGAATGCCCTGACCAAAGATCCTACGGAAAAGGAAATGGAGCTTCTCATCACCAGGTGGTTGCAGCTAGCCTCTGATAGGGATGGTGGCCGAAGCCAGAGGGCGAACAGGCAGACAGTGTAGACAAAACTCAGAAACGCCTGTGTATGTATTTGGACCATGGTCGGGAACTACAGCTCCACACAGAAAGGCAGGACACAGCTGGTCCATTTTGAATGAACTGGATCTCATTGTTACATAGACATTTGTTGCACTCAGTATATTTTCCATCACCTGAAACTGCAAGTTACAATGATCAAGTTTCTCATGGGAACGAGCAGGTTACTGTACAATCATATTTTATGCTGCGAGAGAAAGGAAAATCTGTGGCATTTCTCTTAAGTTGGATGCGTGAGAAAAAATTAACCCTTATGTTGTCCTCGGGTCAAATTTGACCCATTTTTATATCAGAATTATGAGTTTCTTTGAATCAAATTGCCCCAACATAACATGAATGCGTGGATGCATGTTGTATGGAAGCCATGTAACATTCTTGGCAGGTAAAATGAATGATTACTTTCATTAAATTGTGAGTTTGTTTCTTTTTTTCAATTTTATAGCATTTGAAATAAACTGATCCATTCAATATCCTCTGATCTAAACTATCAGGCAAAATAATTCACAATTTCTGTTTAATTTTTTTTTATTTTTAAGAAATATGATTATTGACCATTTTATTTAAAAAAAAAAAAAAAAAAAACGTCAAAAGTGACAAACGTTTCAAAACCTTTTCAATTTTGACCTGGAAGGACAACAAGCTCACGTCTATGGGAAGACAACACAAGGTTTAAATGATGCCAAAATCACAAGTTTCATGTCTTCCCACCTACCTGACAACTGGATGTGAACACCATATTAATTGTAGCCCATTTAAAAATATGCATACATAAATAGTTGTCTATGAGAAATAAATAAATAGGGATTGTTAAAACAATATGGTAAAAAAAGGCTATATTTTTCATTGTGTGTAAAATGTCAAGTCAGAATGAAGTGTGGTTCAATAAAAAATGCATTAAACATGAAAACTGTCTTCCTTGGTTTTATTTTTTAAGGGGAAAGAGGTTTTATTTTTTTATTGTTTAGGGAACGTTGGGGAACGTTAGTTTTTGGTTCTCTAAAGGTTAGTTCGAACCAAACCAAAAACTAACGTTTAGGGTACGTTCCCTCATGGTTATAACGTTCCCTAAACGTTAGGGGAACCAACCAACGGGAACGTTCTCCTGTGGTTGCACTGTTACCTCCACACAACGTTCCCGTTTGGTTGTTTTTGGTTGTTCTGAGTGCGGTTTTGAAAATGTTTATTTTTACCAGCTCCATTTAAGTTTTTGAAGTAGCCTAGCAGTCACTTGATTTAGATTCACGCAAAAATTATTGGTCTTATAAAATCGAAGTAAGATAAACAACATCCCAGTAAGCACACATACGTCGCGGCGACGTATTGGCGATGTAATCAGAATGCATCGGTGATACGTAGTATTTTGATAGTTTGCTCACTGGCACAACGTCCCCGCGACGTCGCTGCGCTACGTTTCAGCGACATATAGCCGCTCTCTCCGCGACGTATACATATATACATCGTTCTAACGTATGCCATACGTCGTAGAGATGCAGGCAATATACATCGTTCTAATGTATGCCATACGTCGTAGAGATGCAGGCAATATACATCGTTCTAACGTATGCAATACATCGTAGAGATGTACGCTTATATACGTCGTTCTAACGTATTCAATACATCGTAGAGATGCAGGCTTATATACGTCGTTCTAACGTATGCAATACATCGTAGAGATGCAGGCTTATATACATCGTTCTAACATCTGCTATACATCTTACAGATGCAGTCTCAGGTACATCTTCCTGACATCTGCTATACATCTTACAGATGCAGTCTCAGGTACATCTTCCTGACATCTGTTATACGTAATACAGATGTCAGGAAGATGTGCAGATCAATTGATCCTGCATTAATCCATTTAACAAAACTGGTCAGTATAGGTCACACACAATTACTTTAAATATCTTTACTGAATTGAATTGCTAAAGTAAGATAGATAAACCATACACAATTACTTATAATACATTTTATTTATAAAGCACTTTTCAGGGTACTCAAAGACAATTTACACAAGTTCAAATCATTATAGAAAATAGCACACTGTAATACATTAAAATATATTCTTGTATGTAGCTAGATTTGGGGATAATTATCCTACTGTGGTCTATACTAAGGGCTAATGTACAAAAAAATTACCTTGTGTTGTCTTCCCGTCAACCTTGAAAAATTATTAAATTTTTCTTCTACCCATATTTTCTGATATTAAACAAAAGTTGAAAACAGGTCAATTTGACCCGAAGTCAACACAAGGGTTAAAAGCTTAAACCAGGTTTTTTTTTAAAAGTCTGAGACTGTGGGCTTCCCTTCAGGCAAAGAGCTGGGGCACGCACGTTTCCTGGGAACGGGGTGCAACGGCTTGAGTTATGTTTTCTCTCGTTTGGTGGGTGTGTCTCTCGATTATTGGCTGTGTTCAAGGTGATACCCAATTATTAGAGACTGTCTGTAAACCCGTGGTAATAAAAAGGGCTTGCAAACACAACAGGATGTCAAACACCTTGTTTCAGTTTTAAAAAACGTCACTTTCTCAATTTTTGGATGCCTATGGGATCATGGTAATGTTATTTGAACCCAAACACTTAACAATTGAGCCCAGAATAACATTTATTTATTAACAAAATTCATTATTTTTCTTAATCTGTAGGAGTCGCTGAAATATACAGTATTTCTCTCTTTTGACTACACACTCGTGAGCTGTATATCACTGCTTCACAACAGCAGTGTGTACATGTTGGAGAACAAAAACTAATTGTCACACTATATTGTCCACTTTCTATCATAATGTAAATTATTTCAGTAGCAAAAAAAAATGCTGTCCCTGCTACAGCCTCTGCTCCAGTCTGTTGCCAGTCGGGGAACTCCTTGATGGCCGGCTTCGTACTCAGGAAAGTAGGGTCCCTCAGTGGTGCTGCTGCAGTGACAAGAACAAAAGATTTGGGTTTTGTGCGTTATTCGAAGAAGTATCTTTTAATACATTTTGTTTCATCTCCCTTTGTTTTTAAGAAGTGGTTGAGTAATATTTTTTTTTTGCAGATGTGAATAGAAGAATATGGCAAGTAGAATATGACAAGCCAAATGTTGTTAACGTAGTTAAATTCTCTGCTAAATTTTCCTCAGAAGCTCCAATTCAGCCTTTAAATATAATTGAACAGTAAGGACATTTGGTCAGTAGGGGGCGCTGCAGTCTGTGCAGTTTCATTTTGGATGAAGTTCAAGGTGGGCTGTTTACGGTAGAAGGGATACAGCTACGGCCAAAAGTTACGCAAAAATCCCGCAAAATCTAGACTAATATAATAATATATTTGTTATACTTTCACACAGGAAAACGTGTTTCATTCCTCTAGAGTTTTTTATTCAAACCACGATCTGTTTCCTGAACTTAACAAGTCGTTTTGGTGCCTAAACTTTACTGTCGTCACCGTAGCTGTATCCCATCTAGCCTCAACCGCTGTTAAAGTGCCATTCTGACAATATGTATTTAGATCACTTTGTAAATTAAAGCTTTAAATAGCATGTTATAAATCGTCCCATAACTTTCTCTCTAAAAGGGCTAACATCAAGGTTTCATAGTAATCACAATTATTTAAAAAGTATTTACTTTTGAAACCAAAGGTGTCATTTTATGCTGCCCTCTCTTTACTTCCTCCTCCCATTTTCAATTACGATTTTGTAAACTTACCACAGATGATTTGGCAAAGTAATGACTGTGGAATATGGTAGCTTTCCACATTTTCCCGTTGAATATCTTGGTCATCATGGCAATTGAGAGATCTGAAAAATACAAACATATAAAAATTTAAAACAAGATAAGATCCTTAATTAATCCCACAGTGGAGGACATTTTCAGTGATACTGCACCAAAAGGAAAGTGCAATGACAAAAGCATCAGTAAAAATGCAAGAATAAAGCAGTTCAAAAACTGTTCAGTATACAGACGTTTTAATTAAAGTTTAATAATACGGTATTCACAGTATTGCACAGAGGAGTTATTGATATTGCATAAAAAAGGTGTACATTGATGTTGCACGTGAGTAAATTGTCAGATAGGGTGTGTGTGGTCTACTTGGAGCAGTGTTGATTATAAAGTCTGGCAGCAGCAGGAAGGACGTGTGGTATATCTCCTTCACTGCACATTAGGGTTACATTTGAATACAAAATGTAACTTAAGTACAACTTCCAAAGGGTTAAAATATTTACTCTTGATAGATGGATATGATTTAATAATAGTTTATTACCTACCCATTTCAAAGTCTGTGTAGGTCTTCTTCTTTGGCTTCCTCTTCTGGAATCATTAGTGCCTCTTCCTCTTAGCAGGCCAATTCAGCAGTGGTCGTCAAATCAGTTTTCAAACTCTTTCCTCTTATCTGAAAGAGATTAATATACAGAGGTAATTAATAATTCAAGTACAATGTAATAGATAGAGAAAGTCTAGGACCCCTTGAACACACAGGGGGTTAAAAAAATAGAGCAACACATAAGACTCATGAGTGGCACTGCGCCTGCCCCAAATACTAGATAGATTCAGATTGCGTTCAGATTGTGTGTAATTTGCATCTTGCAACAAACTAATATGACAATAACATACCTGACTCTTTTCATTTGTTGATCAGGCTTATACACACAACTATTATTGTGGTATGATGTCCTTCATCTCTGCATTGCCTTCTCTCCCACCTCCTGCCGACGTTTTCTGATCTTCCACTATACATCTTACCAACATAAAAACAGACACACTATGTGAAAGCTACTATCAAAAAATACTGCTCTTTTGTGAGGATGCAGTATTTTTAGTATTGTAACTACTGTTTCGCAATGAACACAGTGTATTCCTGACATTTTGTAGAAGATGTTGATATTCTTAGCAAGAACCCCCTTTTTAATGAGGGATAACTAGTGAAACAAACAGCAAACAAACATCAACTAACAGTTTACCAAAGTTACCCTTGCTATAAACATTATAGCACACATACGTCGCCACGATGTATTGGCGATGTAATCCAAATTCATCGGGGATACGTAGTAGATTGCTCGTTTGCTCACTGGCACGACGTCCCTGGGACGTCGCTGCTGTACGTTTCAACGACATGTAACCGCTCTCTCCGCGACGTATACATATATACATCGTTCCAACGTATTTCATACATCTTACAGATGCACACATATAGCTACATTGTTCTAACGGAAAAACGGGGAAAAAAAGCAATATACCAATTAAATTATTGTGATATTGATAATTGTATTGCTCTCAAAGTCAAATGTGATTCAATATGTCCATCGAACGTGTTTAGTCCCTGTTAAAGCCGATTATAAACCGCTAATGTCAGTTAGGCGTATGGTCAATTTAGCTTCAACAAAAAGTAAAACTTAAAGTTAAGTGACTGGACAGTAACTACATTAAGCTAACGCTAGCTTGCCAGGTAAATTGTTTTTATTTTAATTAATCAACGTTATATATATCAGCAAGAAAATCATGGTAACAGGTGACGATGCTCATTAGTGTTTTGAAGGCTAACGTTAGCCAACGAAAACGGGCACCATCTAGCTAATAACTGATGTTTTATGACCGTTGGCACTCCCAACCCCATTTTCAAAATCAGTTGTTAACCAGATTTAATGCCAAGTGTACAGAAACGAACCACAGTCTTACTAGCTAAACGGTCCTAAACTAATTTTACATAGTGTCATTTAGTTAATAAGCAGGGTAAAAATAAAATATTACAATCACAATGTAATAAGTACGAATGTTAGCCTGCCATTAGACGGCCCCTGAACCTCTTCACCTTTTTTAAATGATTTAACATTAGTTGGCAGATTAGCTAGCTAGCTAGCTAACGCTACATGCCGAATTTACCTTTAGCTAGCTACATTTTGATTATATAACAAGTCTTCAGCTTTAAATGTTCCCTGTTGAGATTTCAGTTCCATTAAAGCCAAAACAAAAATCAAATTAACCGATATGAGCAAAGTATGACTGAGGTGCGGCACTCAGTTACTGTTAGCTAGCTAGCTAAAATTAACGTTAAGGGATATCGGGTAACGTTCAATTAGCTATAGCTAGCAGCCTCACGTTAGCTAACGTTACTGACATGTACTGCAACTGACATAGCAGCTAACGTTAACTTTACATTCAGATTCAGTCAGATTAGTACATATATCAAGCTAACTAGCTAGAGCACGGATATTTTAATTTTAAATGAATGTGAAAAAGGGCAGCTAGTGCGATGTGAGCCTGATCTAACGGCTCTAAAGTTACTTTAAACCATGACATGGCGTAAATTACTAACATATCTTGTTATTAGTCCAATGAACACCAACTTCCACATGAGAAAACATCGAAATATTTGTATTAACGTTACGTTAAGATGAAATAGTGCTTACCATGGTATTTGACAGCAGCAAAGAAGCAGTCTCCATCCTAACCCTTCGTAGACTGGCAACTTTTTTCCCCTTCCTTTATCGACTGTGGCGCGAATATGTTGCTGGGCACAATTCAGATTCACTGTCCATCACATCAACAGTGTGTGTGTACAGTAAAGACATCCAGACGCTCAATAAACGATGCTTCCAAATGACCCGCGAACAACTGAGGAACCGTTAATACATCTCACCGACATAGTTAATACGTCGCTGCGATGTATAGATTGCGATCATAATAAGACATCCAGACGCTCAATAAACGATGCTTCATTATGACCCGCGAACAACTGAGGAACTGTTAATCCAGCTCACCGACATAGTTAATACGTCGCTGCGATGTATAGATTGTGATCATAATAAGACGTCCAGACGCTCAATAAACGATCCTTCATTATGACCTGCGAACAACTGAGTAACTGTTAATGCATCTCACCGACATAGTTAAAGGGGTGATAGAATGATTATATAGGGTATTTCACACTGTTCCTTATGGTCTCCTAATGGGGTATGTAACATTGGTTGGGCTGTAAATGGCCTGGTTGATATTTTATGGGCCCGTATGCATCCCTGTGTTTTGGCCCTATTTGTAACAACAGCTTTTCTTCCAAATATGGTATGGTCATGAATATTTAGATGAGCTGCGCGGTGATTGGTTGAGCGACTTGCCATACGCAGACATTAGAGACGCGCGTTGACTGGTTGAGCGAATCCCCAATACACATACATTAGAGAAGCGACAGAATCTCATATTCCAGACACTGCAATGTTTCATTACCAAATTCACTTCTGAGACTTTTTGCGAGAGAAGAAATCAACTATATAAAGCTCAAATATGGGCCGTTTACAAAAATTGATGGCTAATTGCAAATTTGGTAAGACGTGTCGGACTTTAGGAGCTCCACACAGTCTGACGAACGACCGCCTACTGGGCTCCATACCCAGGGCAAAGTCACCCTTTGTGTGATACTGCACTACGGGCTCCACGGCCAGCTGCCGGCATAACTATATCTATAAATAATACAATTACGGTTTTGAATGTCCCAATGTCTTATAAAGCTAACCGTTGTGTCCGATTTGATTTTAAGGCATTTTTTGAAACGCGGTAGCGTCTTTGTAGGACAAGCAGCTGCTTGCTATATGTCCCATTCATTACAATGGGAAATACCGCACTAGCTAGCTACACTTCGCCATAACTAAATTATATTTATGTTTGAATTTCGTCACGCCACTTATACAACACATTCCCCAAATGTCTTATGAAGCTAACCGTTGTGTCCGATTTGATTTTAAGGCATTTTTATGAACGCGAGGCGTCTTTGTAGGACGAGCAGCTGCTTGCTATATGTCCCATTCATTACAATGGGGAAATACCGCAGCTAGCTAGCTACATTGTCGCCATAACTAAATTATATTTACAGTTTTAATTTCGTCACGCCACTTATACAACATCATTCCCCAATGTCTTATAAAGCTAACCGTTGTGTCCGATTTGATTTTAAGGCATTTTTATGAACGCAAGGCGTCTTTGTAGGACGACAACAGCTGCTTGCTATATGTCCCATTCATTACAATGGGAAATACCGCCTAGCTAGCTACATTGTCGCCATAACTAAATTATATTTACAGTTTGAATTTCGTCCACGCCACTTATACAACATCATTCCCCAATGTCTTATAAAGCTAACCGTTGTGTCCGATTTGATTTTAAGGCATTTTTATGAACGCATAGCGTCTTTGTAGGAACGAACAGCTGCTTGCTATATGTCCCATTCATTACAATGGGGAAATACCGCAGCTTGCTCACTTCGCATAACTAAAGTATATTTACAGTTTGAATTTCGCCCGGCATGAATATTACAGGTTCCTCAAGGTCTTACAAAGCTTAGCTAACACTTGTCCGATTTCGGATTCAATTGAATGTATTTTTGTGAATGTCAGAGTTAGAGAGGGCTAGCTAGCTCTCATTGATGGACTCCATCTCACCGCGGATCTATCAATGAGACTTCGCGGAGCACCAAGACGTTTTTTTTTCTTTTTTTTTTAAATAACTCAACACACATACCCATTATAAGATTAACTGGAACCTGCGGGCTGCGGTAAAAGACTGCGGGCGTAACAAGCTCGCTGACACTGCGGTCAGGGCGGCGATGTAGCAACCCAGGCAGCACCAACACCGGCACTAAACTCCGACACACAGTCGGAGAAAATTTGCAATTAGCCATCCATTTTCGTAAAGCGGCCCATATTCGAGCTTTATATGGTTGATTTCTCGCATAAAAAAGTTTCAGAAGTGAATTTTGTAATGGAATAGCAGAGATCTGCGTGACCTAGCTAGATTCAGAAGACTACCTGATCTCAGGTCAGTTGTGTAGCCTATGTAAATATTGGGGCGTGACTGTTCTCTTAAGGTTCCGGATTTTGAGACGCTTACGCAAGCAACTCAGCTTTGTTGGGATTCGCCCGTTTTCAGAGGCAGTTTCAAAATATGAGATTTTCATAGTAAAGGGGTGTCAGTGGGATTTTGAGCTTCTATGTATGTCCTATTTACCCACCAAACTATCGTTATTCAACTATGACAGGGTAAAATCGGTTTTGCATTCTATCACCCCTTTAATACATCGCTGCGATGTATAGATTGCGATCATAATAAGACGTCCAGACGCTCAATAAACGATTCTTCCAAATGACACGTGAACAACTGAGGAACTTTTAATACATCTCACCGACATAGTTAATATATCGCTGCGATGTATAGATTGCGATCATAATAAGACGTCCAGACGCTCAATAAACGATGCTTCATTATGACCCGCGAACAACTGAGAAACTGTTAATGTATCTCACCGACATAGTTAATACGTCGCTGCGATGTATAGATTGCGATCATAATAAGACATCCAGATGCTCAATAAACGATGCTTCATTATGACCCGCGAACAACTGAGGAACTGTTAATGCATCTCACCGACATAGTTAATACGTCGCTGCGATGTATAGATTGCGATCATAATAAGACATCCAGATGCTCAATAAACGATGCTTCATTATGACCCGCGAACAACTGAGGAACTGTTAATACAGCTCACCGACATAGTTAATACGTCGCTGCGATGTATAGATTGTGATCATAATAAGACGTCCAGACGCTCAATAAACGATCCTTCATTCTGACCTGCGAACAACTGAGGAACTGTTAATGCATCTCACCGACATAGTTAATATGTCGCTGCGATGTATAGATTGCGATCATAATAAGACGTCCAGACGCTCAAAAAACGATGCTTCATTATTCTTCTTTATGACCCGCAATCAATTGCAGACGAAGCGATAAATTGCATACGTCGTGCCGACGTATGTGTGCTTACTGGGATAGCAAGAGAATAAAATTATTTTTAGGCTGATAACAATTTTGTTAAAAACAATACTTTTGTGCTTGATTTCGTTTTTTTAACTGTATTAGGTGAAAATACTTAAAACAAGAATCTATCAATAGAACGATTTTCACAACTAAGAAAATTCACTTGTTTAATTTCTAACAAGTGTCTCAGTCCAGTGTACAAATCCTACCGTTACACCCCCACGCCAGTAGGGGAAGACAGTGCCTCTACTCTCAGGTGACCGATTCAAGTCCTGTCCTGACTTCCGTTTACAATACCGGTACACACACCTGGCTAACAGGACAGACAAAAGATCCGTTCGCTTGGTCCCAAATTCGAACTGAAATACTACCATTGACTAAAACCTATGCTGACTACACTTCACCGACGGTGTTATAACGCAAGGTAGGACGAAGATACCAAAGAAAGACATTGTCGGCTGTCAACAGTAAAGACTTTCCTCCGCTCAAGACTGCTAGCCCGTATGCTAACGCGGGAAACAAGTTAGCTTTCCACAGCTAGCTAAGCTGCTAGCCCTAGTATGGAGGATACATCAAAGTTGGCCACAGAGACTGAACCTTCCCTCGGTGATGTTTTAACCACCATAAGGAACCTGGACAACAAGGTGAGAGATTTTGTAAAACAACTTAAAGAAAGCTCCGACATGGTTGCCAGCATTATACAGGCCGCGTAGCGTCGAAGCTGAACTCAGTCGGACTCACTGAATGCACGTCCAAATTGGAGGCTGTAATTCACCATGTGTTCTATTAATACATCCATGGTATTATCTTAGGATACATCTGAGGGATGGCTGCTGTAAAGCCCGTTACACAGATTTAACATCATTAGCGTTTCCCAAAACTGCCGGGGCTATCAAGCTAAACAATGGAGTTAGTTAACTAGCTAGGTAGCTAGCTAACGTTAACGTAATATCCTACATGTCCCTAAGAGCCGATGTGGGTTTAGATTTAAACACTTATCTTACGATACATCCGAGGGCTGTATGCTGTAAAGCCTGTAACGTGCATGAGAGATAAAGCCATGGATGTATTAACAGAAGCTCTGTTCACAAAACTGCAGGCTAACCTAGCATAACATAATGATTACACCTCCTTGGTTGTCTAAATGCATCCATTGTTTATTTAGATAATCATGGTAAGACCTTAAGTACAGACTACATTATTTACACTTCATATATTCTTTTTGCAATCAGTACAAATTGTATGGTCTTTTATTTCAGATGAATCCATTCCACAAGCAAGAAAGCATTTAAGAAACCAGTCATACTTCCTACCATGGAACTACTGAAATTCAACCTGGTGCATATCACGTGACTGTTATAATGTATAACAACTAAAACCATTAATTATTCCATAGCCATGAGGACCTCCATTACCCGCATGGCACAGCGGATGGACACATTTGAGGAAAAGATGGATGAGCTGCTCATGCTCTTAAAGGGGTGATAGAATGATTATATAGGGTATTTCACACTGTTCCTTATGGTCTCCTAATGGGGTATGTAACATTGGTTGGGCTGAAAATGGCCTGGTTGATATTTTATTGGCCCTTATGCATCCCTGTGTTTTGGCCCTATTTGTAACAAGAGCTTTTCTTCCAAATATGGTATGGTCATGAATATTTAGATGAGCTGCTCGCTGATTGGTTGAGCGACTTGCCATACGCACATATTAGAGACGCGCGCTGATTGGTTGAGCGAATCCCTAATACACATACATTAGAGAAGCGACAGAATCTCATATTCCAGACACTGCAATGTTTCATTACCAAATTCACTTCTGAGACTTTTTTAAGCGAGAAATCAACTATATAAAGCTGAAATATGGCGGTGGGGCGTTTTACAAAATTTGATGGCTAATTGGAAATTTGGTAAGACGTGTCGGACTTTAGGAGCTCCACACAGTCTGACGAGAAAGCGGCAGCCTTCTGGGCTCCATACCCAGGGCAAAGTCACCCTTTGTGGATACTGCACTACGGGCTCCGCGGCCAGCGGCTGGCATAACTATAATATATTTACGGGTTTGAATTTCGCTACGCCACTTTGATTTTAAGGCATTTTTATGAACGTGAGGCGTCTTTGTAGGACGCAGCAGCTGCTTGCAATATGTCCCATTCATTACAATGGGGAAATACCGAGCTAGCTAGCTACACTGTCGCCACAACTAAATTATATATACAGTTTGAATTTCACGCCCACTTATACAACATCATTCCCCAAATGTCTTATAAAGCTAACCGGTCCGTGTCGTTTGATTTTAAGGCATTTTTACGGACGCGGCGTCTTTGTAGGACCAGCAGCTGCTTGCTATATGTCCCATTCATTACAATGGGGAAATACCGCGCTGCTAACTAGCTACACTGTCGCCATAACTAAATTATATTTACAGTTTGAATTTCGCACGCCACTTATATAACATCATTCCCCAATGTCTTATAAAGCTAACCGTTGTGTCCGATTTCATTTTAAGGCATTTTTTATGAATGCGGGGGTCTTTGTAGGACCAGCAGCTGCTTGCTATATGTCCCATTCATTACAATGGGGAAATACCGCAGCTAGCTAGCTACACTGTCGCCATAACTAAATTATATTTACAGTTTGAATTTCGTCACCCCACTTCTATAACATCATTCCCCAATGTCTTATAAAGCTAACCGTTGTGTCCGGATTTGATTTTAAGGCATTTTTATGAACGCAGGCGTCTTTGTAGGATCGAGCAGCTGCTTGCTATATGTCCCATTCATTACAATGGGGAAATATCGCAGCTTGCCTAATTTCTCGCATAACTAAAGTATATTTACAGTTTGAATTTCGTCACGGCATGAAGATAACAGGTTCCTCAAGGTCTTACAAAGCTTAGCTAACACTTGTCCGGATTTTGGATATCAATTGAATGTATTTTTGTGAATGTCAGAGTTAGGAGGAGGCTAGCTAGCTCTCATTGATGGACTCCATCTCACCGCGGCTCTATCAATGAGACTCGCGGACAAGAGGCTTTATTTCCCCGATTGTTTGTTTAAATAACTCAACACACATACCCATTATAAGATTAACTGGAACCTCCGGGCTGCGGGTAAAAGATTGCCGGCGTAACAAGCTCGCTGACACTGCGCGCCAGGGCGCGATGTAGCAACCCAGGCATCACCAACACCGGCACTAAACTCCGACACACAGTCGGAGAAAATTTGCAATTAGCCATCCTTTTCGTAAAGCGGCCCATATTTGAGCTTTATATGGTTAATTTCTTCGCATAAAAAAGTTTCAGAAGTTAATTTTGTAATGGAATAGCAGAGATCTCGTGTGACCTAGCTAGATTCAGAAGACTACCTGATCTCAGGTCAGTTGTGTAGCCTATGTAAATATAGCGTGACTGTTCTCTTAAGGTTCCGGATTTTGAGACGCTTGCGTAAGCAACTCAGCTTTGTTGGGATTCGCCCGTTTTCAGCGGCAGTTTCAAAATATGAGATTTTCATAGTAAAGGGGTGTCAGTGGGACTTTGAGCTTCTATGTATGTCCTATTTACCCATCGAACTGTCGTTATTCAACTATGACAGGGTAAAATCGGTTTTGCATTCTATCACCCCTTTAAGGAGCTCCTAGTCACCTCCCTCTGCTCCAGTCGATGACGTGTTGCTGTCGCCCTGCTCAACAGTCATCGAGCTGCAGGAGTTCAACAGGAGTCTCGGTCAACAGGAGAGGAGGAACAAAATGGTAATTAAGTGGCCCTGCCCTAAGATAACACTATATAATTGCATAAATTAAAATATCATTATAACTGAACTGACTTCTCTTACAAAATGAGATTGTACAAGCTCTCCACTTTGTTCTACATGTGTAATTTGTATTTCTATATTTGTTTTACAGCAACTTTTTCTGACAACCTTTCAACCAATGACGTTGTAAAACCGTATAGCCTGCAGGCGCAGGAAGAAACGAAAGGCCGCCAGGTAGGACCTGACAATCTGCAGGGTTATAACAGGCAGGTTTTATTTTATTGTTCACATCAGTATTATTCGTAGCTTGGCTGATAAGTGGTTTTAATTTGACTTGTAACTTTGCTTCTTCTTGCTACTCTAGCAGCCTCAGAAAAACTTCCCCGCGCTGACTGCAGCAGACGTGGAGGACCCCCCAGTGCTCCCCCTCACAATATCCAACAGCCTAGTGTCAAAGGTCGACTCATTCAAGTTTCTGGGCTCCATCATTTCCCAGGACCTGAAGAGGGAGTCCAACATCCTTAAAAAGGCTCTGCAGAGGATGTACTTCCTACGGCAACTGCGGAAGCATGGCCTACCACAAGAGCTATTGGCCATCTTCTACACTGCTGCCATCCTCCTGCCTCCTCCCCTCTGGCGGGCGCTACAGATCCCTGCACACAAACAACCAGACACAAGAACAGCTTCTTTCCCTCTGCCATCACTCTCCTGAACTGCTGATAAGTGGGGTCATCCCCACTTTGGCCATTCACCTACACATTACATACTTTATCATTCCAATATGCATCTTGCACACTACATTTCTGCCCTGTAAAGGCAAAAGACCTTAACTTGCTAGTGTGAAACTGAGAAAAATGACTTCAAAGTTTCTGTTTTGTCCAGACAAAAGTATTATAGGTAAAACTCCCAAAATTTGACAACTAGTTGCTATAATTAAGAAATGTTTGTATGCAAAAAATCTTGAGCTCAAAATTGACCTTTAATCCTTGTTTGGCAGTTCCTGTACTCTTCCTTTGTATCCTGTGCCAAAAACAAGGAGTCATGCAAAGGCAAAAGGCAGTAACTGACATATAATCAATATTTGCTTGCTGTTCACCATACTTCCATTATAAGAACACCTAACCAAGGTCTAGTCATCATGTTATTTGTTTTAAATTATATAGAAAACCTTTGCTTGTTCCTATTTACTGCTATAATGATCAGGATAGTGTGGCAACACTAACACAGTTTAACAGTATGACAGATAAGTAACTTTGCAGTACAGTATGAAAAAATACAAGAAGTATTTTCTCAATAAAGATAATTTAATTATAATTGAATACAAAGGTATATTTATTGTTTAACAATAAATATATAATGTTTAACACTAAGGGCCACCAAACTGCTTAAGATGCACAGTCAACAAGCTCGACTTGGATTACTACTTTTTAATTCTGAGATAACATTTAGGTTAGCATACTTTGTACGGACGTTAGCAATAACTAGCTTAGTGCTTTTATGGATTTATGGATGTGTGAGATTTGACATGAACACCTGCAAGAAGGAAATATAGCTCAAACACGTATGGATTGTTGTGGATACAACAGATGACGTGCTTTGCTATGGATTATATCTTCCATGGATTATATCGGATTGCATGGAAAGGTAGGATGCCAGCTGTGTATTTAATAATTGGTTTTCAGCGTCTGATGTGAGGCTCCGCCAAGTGAGGAGGTGTGTCAGCATCAACGTTAGCGCTGTAGCTAGCAATGTAGCTAGCTCTGGGCTGTCACTGACAGAATAGGAATCATCACTTTATTTGATATGTCATGTGTATGTTACGTGGTTTGGTGACAATTAAAAGCAGCAAAGTAGGCTATGACAAGGCTAGAGTACAGTAAGATCACGGCGGTACAGTAACCTCTCTCTTGATGCCTGGCTAAACAAAGTCAGAACACTCAACTTCAGCGTGCAGAGATCCGTAACAGCTGTTACGGCGTTCTGCTGTGGTTTCTCGTATGGTGTTGTATGTTACGGTTGTCTTTATTTTCTTGGTAAAACAATGAAATTGACTCACGATATTTATTCACATGATAAAGGAGGTCTCAAATACCCCAAAAGTGACATTAACTCATTTTTGCCCAAACATGTTTTTCCTTTGTAGGGCAGATTTGCATTCTACATTTATACAATATATTGTGTTAATGTGCCTATATCTATGTTGTCTCTCTTGTGCAGTATGTCTATATGGCAAATAAAACGGATTCTTATATAAAAATGTTTTTTTTTATTTTTTGGTACCATGGTTTAGTTTTTTAAAGGTTATGGGATTGTAAAAAATAACGTTAGAGGAACGTTCCATAAAGGTTGCAACGGTGGGGGAACGTTCGGGGAACGTTCGGAGAACGTTTGATGTAACCAAAACCAACTTTCCATAATAACCAAAACACAACCAAAACCTAACCTTCAGGGAACGTTCGCGCAACCAAAAACGAACGTTCCCAGAACGTTCTGGGAACCAAAAATTGTTAGCTGGGATGGCCTGTAATATGCACGTAACCCACACCACAAATTTTATCCAAGAGGTTTAATTTTTTTTTTATCATATGCACATAAAAACTAATTTCTGCGTATAAATTGCACAATTTGTGCTATAGATGCTCACTTTCGAGAGATTGTGTTAGAATAACACAGCACTGCAGCATAAAGATCATTTGTTTCATTTATTATTAGTTTAGACATGTACAAAGTGGTGGAGTTCATAAAAAAAAAAGAAGTGGAGCTGGTCCCGAGTGTTTGGGTTCGGAATGGAGTGTGCTTCTGGCCACAGCTTAAGGGAATGTCCCTACACTCCACAATAAAACAGCAGGTGATGCCAAGTCAAGACTGGGTGTCCTGGGAGATTCGAGAGCTGTTCACTACTGGTATGTTGGATATCTCTAATTCATGTATTCTTAGGAATGATTATAGTGATTTAAGATATAATTTATCTTTTTTATTTAAACAGATAACTATGAGGAAGGAAGGAGGAAGCTTCGAGAGGCTGAGGTGCAATCTGACCTTCAGTCAGAAGCAGAGGAGCCAGGCCGAAAAAAAGCAAGTCGTAAAATGTAGGTGTAATATTTTTTATAATATTTGTTATCTGTTGTCTCATAATAAAGTGGTTTTCACATTACATGATTTGCTCAGTGCACTGAAGTGACACAAATTACTTCATTTAAAAAATATATATTTTAAAGGCCAAACTGTTGAGCTCATTTGTGATGGACTCTGAAGAAGATGAAGAATTACAGCAGCACTGTAAACCCGAACGTTCAAAGTAATTAAATAGATTAAGTAGTGTATACTCAAAGTTTTAGAACAAGTTCTACTAACTTAATTTTGTCAAGTTGGTGTAACATGTTCTTCCTTTTTGAGTATTGTTAACTAATATTTTTTGATTAAATGGAACTATTTTGTGTATAAGTAAGCATAACTTAAAAACATAACTTAAGTACAATGTAATAGAATTGAGTAATAACATACTAAGAATGATAAAGTCCTGTTATTTCTATTGTTTAAAATAGGGATGATTTAAAAATAAACTGAATTTATATAGCACATGTTAAAATACAATAAAATCTCAAAGTGCTTTACCAAATAAGTAAAATCGATCATAATAAATAAATTGCAATAGCAAATGGTCTGAAATGCATTAGACATTAGTGGAGGACAAAATGTATTTATTTTATTTATTTTTTGCTTCATCAGTTTAATGTAGCCCATATATTCTTTTTATTTTTATTTAAGCAGCTGCAGGGATAATTTTGTATTGCGAGTTAATCTCTGATTCAACCTGCGAAGCAGAAGGTGGCGCTAATTTGCACACTACACTGATTCCTTACCGCTCTTTGGAAAAACACAGAAGAAGAAAAGTTTGAACAACGCAGCAAGGCGGGAAGCAGCAGACAGTAGGGTTGCAGAAACTACCCCGCCAGCAGAAATCAGGCTCACTGGACTTACTGTAAGTTTTGAATGTTAATATTCATTCGCTTTTTTATTTTTTTATACATTTTTATGTGTTTGTCTCAGAGAGCGAGACCTTCTTCAAGCCCCCGCCCTTCACTGGCTTATCACGGGAGTCTTGTAGGGATTGGCAACTTGTCAGATATAGGTTAGCTGCTAAAGAGGCTAGCTAGCCACTAACGCAATGATACTATCAGAGACTATTTAGAAGGACTTTGACGTTACGCACTCGCAGCAAAGCAACAGCGCCTAGCTACCACTAACCGACTCCCTGAAGAATTTGACGACGGATGAATCTAGTAATCACACGCTCATTCCCCGCTTAAAGGTGGTGTTAGAAAATTAGTTGTTAGTAGAAGCACTAACAGACACCTGGTATGTTAGTAGAAGCACTAACAGACACTTCATATGCGATAGTTAGTTTTTTGTTGATGGAAACTTTCAATAGTGCACAAAAGAGCATAAACGCCTCAAACTGAGTTCCTACACTGCAAGTCCGCGCTCTCTGTGTAGCTTCTAGGGACGCTAGTTTTAAATTCTTTGTGAGCAGACTGTCTGAGACACGGAGATTGCTGTTAACAGAACGAGTCAACTGCCCGTGCCTGCCTACTTGTGTTGCCTCGGTTTTAAAACAAACGACCCTGCTGGAGGCAAGCTGCTTTTCATGACAAAGATGAATAAAGTAAAAACCCTTAATAGTAAAGCTTTGGTTTGTAGATATGGTATTATTGTTGATTAACCATGCACAAAGGTTCAAGTGTGGCTGCTTTTCTTTACAGTAATGTTAATTTTGCTTGATGGCTTTAGTAACTTGACACTTATGGGGATTAAATGAAAAGATCATTAACAGGGAACATTTATAAATGGAAGTATTTATAATTTGACACTCTTTGAATGCTTTTAATTGTTCAGTTTCAGATCAGTTTATGCCTTTGCATCTTGCTGTTTCAGTTTCAAGAAGTTAAGGAAGATAACTGGAGATGTGATAACGATACCAGGTAATCCAATGAATGTGAATTCTTCTATCACCCCCACCTCCCCGCCCTCTAAATACCAATAACTTGATTTGGTTTTTTTTCTCAGACAAGGTTTTAGTGTGGTAACCCCCAAATCATACGCACTCCCACATACACACATCATTGTTTTTTTCTACTTGCCTGTTTGATCAAAAATAAAGTGTTTTGCTGTATTTAAGTCAACAATTAATGAATGTGTTCTGTTACACGAATACTACTAATCATATTTTACTTAACTTTGTATTTGCTTGCAAAAATTGTTGAAGAAGACAGAGAAGAAACTGCCCCTCATTAGAAAGATGATGGAGACCACATTTCTACGCGACAGACCATAGTGATGTCCTGCCCACCAGTGAACCGACCTCATGGACCTCTGGCCTGCTCTCAAAATAGAGTCTGAGGTAATATGGATCAGCTCTCTCTTTTAAAGTGAAAATTGTGATTCTTACTCATTTGGCTGATATTTTTGCTTTATTAATGTGTGCAAGATTCTTCAAATTGAACTGTTTTTTTTAATAAGTGTTGTTGCTGTATTCTCCTCTGGCTGTTATTTCTATGTAGTTGTATGCAGAGTTCCAGCGGATTACAAATCAGAACCTGCCCAACACGTGCTATGCTGAGCTTGACCGCTATCTTCCTCGACTGATGACCTTATTCAGAAGGCATCAAAAACTGGGAAGACAGCAGATGCTCTGGCTGAAATTTTAAAAATCCACGATGAACAGGTAAATAGATTTTTACACATTTCATAGGTTGAACCAGTAGAACATTGAACAGGTTCAATGATTGAAATGAGCTTTTTGACTTTTGCAATTAGTCCACTTTGTTTGCCATTTGTCTGATTGCATTAAAGATGTTAACAGGTTATTTGTGGACATATGTTCTGTTTGGACTGTTTAAAATCAGCTTTATGTAAACTCTTCAGTATATGCAATTCTGTTTTTATCTGAATAGGAAATCCATGACATACACACCAAGCGCACTACTGTTCTCCACGTCCTTCCTGTGTATCTGCGCGAGGACGTCTCTGGATGTTTAAGAAACTGCACAGTGAGTCTCCTTAAGTCACTAACAGATTCTGCTGTGTATTATCTAACCCGTAAATACTAACATTTCAATGTTCAGTAAAACATTTTCTTGTAAATGTCCTTGGTTTCAGTCAGCACTTAGATTCTCTGGTATTTTGGCTGATTCATGTGTGCAGAACATGGATCTTATGTTTTTCAACTCTTACAATGAGACCCAGGTCTCTTTTGTAAAAGTGGTATTGGATTTCAATGGGACTTGGTTAAGGAAAGACAAATTATGTCATCTGTTCTGTTCCATGTGTTAGTTTGTGATTAGTATCTCTTTTTTCATTCATTCAGGATGAGTCCGATGAGCCAGAGCTTGATGGTGTTGCAGTGGGCCTCATTACTTTCATCGGGGTCCATGACGCAAGTCCAGTTCACTACCACCCTGTGAGAATCACTGTCGTCATTGAAAGTGATGCGGCCGTCGTCGTTTTCCCAGACTTGGCGATGCCTTCCTGGTAATCTGTGGAGTGATCTATGCACTACACCTCAGCTATCCCAAAGCACGACCAACACTTTTGAATTCACTCAAAAGATTTAACTTGGTCTAGAAAGTGGTAAACTATCCCCGAGGTTGCAGACCCTCAAGAATGAATTAATGATGTAGAAACTCATCTGAAAAAAGGCTGCAGGGTAAAGCATTTAAAAGGCTAGTTCAAAGTTATCTCCTTTTGTCTAAATAATGCCTCAAAAAGTTACTGCACTACTGCAGGTGTTCAGCCAATAGGCCCAAACTACACAATATGCCTTTGTTCTCATTAATATAATGCAAAAGTAACGCTAATGTTTTGTATGTTTTAATGTTTTTCTTAACCATTGTGGGCCCGCGCGCAAGATGACTCACATTTCACTGTGCATTTGATATGGTTTGTAAAACATTTACATTTTAGAGTTTTAAGTGAAAATGTTCTTAAACTCTATAGAATTTTTAAAATTTCCTCCAAATTGCTGCCCTGTCGCCTTACTGAGGAATTAGCAAGGAAGCCAAAAGCAGTGTTTTTTCTTTTATAGCTGTAACGAACGATAATTTAATTTTGGTATTATTGTTTTTGATTACCCCGATTATTTTCCTGACTATCTGATTAGTTGTCTGGTCAATATCAGAAATGTGTGATAAATATTTATTTCCTAGGGCCTTAAAGAAACATGCCTACCGTATTTTCCGGACTATAAGTCGCCTCCAGTGTATAAGCGCATCAGTCAAAAATGCGTCATGAAGAGGAAAAAACATATATATGTCGCACGGACTATATGTCGCATTTATTTAGAAATGTATTTCACAAAATCCAAAACTACACAATAGCACCCAGAACAACAGGCTGAATACGGTAGGTGTCCGGTATGTTAACGTAACACATTAACAGTTATTAAACTATACAATAGCACACAGAACAACTACCAGGGCGTGGCGACGTAGCGCGTAACTGCACCGTTGACAAGCCTCTCCCAGCAGCACGTTGTTCAAGCACCCATGTGTGACTCGTTCCTCCAGCTCTGGCCATCTTGCTTACAAGCCCGCGATAAGCCGATTAGCTTTCTTTGTTTTCTTCATTGCATAAGAGTCACCTTTTCGCCAGTCCCTCACAAGTTTCTCCCTTGTTTCAAACTTTCTTTCTGCTGCTCGATTACAGTTTTCGGCTGCATATTTTACTACCTCACTTTATCTTTTTTCTCTTTCTCAGTTGTCTTTAGCAGCAGCGTTCTAGTTGTCACAAGCCTAGAGCCCTCTTGCGGCTGTAGATGGTAATGTGTTCAGTATGAATTAACATTTAAAAACATGTTAAATTATATATATTTTGATATACAAGTCGCACAAGCTTGCAGGACCAGCCAAAGTAGGAAAAAAAGTGCACTTATAGTCCGGAAAATACGGTACTTATTGGGATTTATTCACAGTTTCCCCCAGAGTTAGATAAGTCCATACATACGCTTCTCATCTCGTGGTGTCGTTATCTCTGTCTGACGCACCCATGCCTAGCTTAGCACAGATCCTGGAGGTATCTGGCTCCATCTATGCTCCTAATAAGTGACAAAAAAACGCCAACATTTTCCTCATTTACATGTTGTGATTTGTACAACATGTGCTATGCTAGGCTAGCAGTGGGTGCGCAGGAGTTACAACACACACTGAGATGAGAAGGGTTTTTATGGACTTCTCTAACTCTGGAGGATACGGTGAATAAGACAAAGTCCCATTAAGTCGGCGTGTTCGTTTAAGTGACCAGGAACACATTTGGAAGGATAGGATCAGAGAATTTTGAGTTTTTCTTCTTAAAAATCTCTCAAATTTATTTATTTATTTAATATACAATTAAAGAGTATATAAGTATATTTTAAAATTATTTTTTATTTTAATTCTAAATGTTTTTCTATTTCATTTTAACATGTAACTGTTCAAAAGCAGACGTTCACGACTTTTAGATATATTAAGTTAGTTAAACTTAATGTAAGTGAGGCAATCGGTTGCCTAAAAATTTTTAAGTTTTGAATCACATGTTTTTAAGTAAACAAACTCAACATATTTGACTAATGTGTACTTAAAACAATGACAAAACAAACTAATAAACATTGAGTTTTATTAACATAAAAATTGTGTGGTTGTGTACTTATTTTTTAAAGTTCTGTGAACTTATTCCTGTGGTTTGAAAACTCAAAACTAAGTCATAATAACTGAAAATAATTGAGTTCCCTTAACAGAAAACTAAGTCATATTAACTGCAAATATTTGAGTTGAGCTAAATGAGCACTTTTAATTTAACTGTTATCAAAAGGTACAAGTAGCAATTCAACCAACCTTTTAAGTTTGGAAAATTTTGACTTTTAAGTTAATCAACTTAAAAAAAGTGAGGCAACTGATTGCCTCACTTTTTTTGAGTTCTGGTAACTTATTCGGGTTTACAGTGAGGGTAGGACAGGCCTTCCTACTGCTCCACCAGTGCAACAATTTGACAAACCCACACATGCAAAGAGTATATCTTTTACAGACATGCTGACTAGTCACCATGCTGTCTGGCCAAGTGAAGATTTCACATGTGAACGTGAGTGTATACAGCACATGGTTCTAGGAAATTATGGGTATATGTCAGACATATACTTTTTTTTAATAAAAAAAATCAATCTGCATCTGCTTTCTTTTCTTTCTTTTTTTTACCTCTCCAGCTCCACAAGAGCCTACACAATCCTGGTTCCCTGAAATAACTCAGCAGTCAACTGAACTAATTGCCAGTAAGTTGGTGTAGGCCAAAATTGTGTCATATAAATTAAAGGGATACTTCACCGATTTAGCATTCAGCTTTGTATCAGTAGAAACCCGATAGTATTTCTGAATGACCGTGCCTCCCTCCCTCATGTCCCCCTGAGACGAGAGATTTCTGCATTTGGGGCCTGGAAAAAATCTTCCGATGACGTAAAATGACGATTTTTGCGTCATTGGAAGATTTTTGGGCCAGAGGCAAAGGACTACAGCCAGTAGTAGGATCTACTTCCGTATGTTTTCAACACGCCCACAGGGGGTTGGACTGCCGAGTCTGGCCGAGGTATTCCGAATGAAAACGACTGTCAGCCATCTTTAATCTTCGCTAAACAGGCTTTCGGTTTTCAGCAGAAAACCTTTACAACAATTATCTGCATTCAAACTACCGGACGTGTGTACCACCGGGATACATCGGTACAGATCGGAGAATATGGAGGAAACGTTATTACAGACGCAATACTCGGCACACTACGTGAGCTTCGCCTGCACAGAGACCAGCGGTGTCGCTCAATGCTGCTAGCCGGCTAGGGGACATCCTCATCGGCTAGGTGGAAAGCTAACGCTAGCTGTCCACCTGTCCCAGCCATCCTGCTTGCAAGTGTCTGCTCATTAAACAACAAGCTGGACTACATCCTCCTTCAACGAAACTCCTGCTGTGTTTTTGTTGTTGTGGAAACATGCCTGAACAACAGTGTACGAAACCGGACTATCCAGCTACCAGGCTGCTCCGCCGCCCCCGTGGAGGTGGGCTGTGTTAAACGGACTGGTGTAGAAATAAAATCCAACTAGCTACTGCTAACTGCTGGTGGAGCTTGTGACTGTTAAATGCCGACCATTCGACATTCCACGCTAATTCACGGCTGTGTTTATACTCTGTGTTTAGCTACACCAATGCTAGTATGCGTTAGCTGAACTTTACGGATCCTGCTTGCAAGTGTCCGCTCATTTAGACCACAAACTGGACTACATCCAACTTCAACGACACTCCAAACGTGAGTTCAGAGACTGCCGTGTTTTTGTTGTTGTGGAAACCTGCCTGAATAGTGTACCGGACTGTCCAGCTACCAGGCCTGCTAGCCCTCCAAGCTAGAGATGCTCTGTCGCCAGGTAAAAGAGGTGGGCTGTGTTAACACCGAGTGGCGCAGAAATGTGGTGATTTGTATCCATTTAACTGCTAACTGCTGGTGGAGTTTGTGACTGTTAAATGCCGACCATTCTACATTACACACTAATTCACGGCTGTGTTTATGCTCGGTGTTTACAGCCCACCAAGCGCTAATGCTAGTATGCGTTAGCTGAACTTTACGGAGCCTATAAAGTGTGTGTACTAAATGTAGCCTGTTTCGTATGTCGTTTTTATATAATGTCGTTTTTATATATGTTAAATGTGTAACACCACTTGAGTCACGATGAAACGTTGTTTCGTGTATATGGTTGAAATGACAATAAAACACGCTTGAGTTGAGTTGAATGCCTCGCCGTCGGTCTGTTAGGCGTGGCTTGGGAGTGGACTCAAAGCAACGAAGCAGGTGCATTCTGGGATTTGGTGTTTTTTCATCCATATAAGATCAAAACACATTTTCTGGCTTTTCTCGGCCTAGAAGGCACCAATTTCAATTTTTTTTCACATTTCTACTACATAAGTGACCCAATTTAAAGATATATTCAGCTTTCCAACAGTGAAATATTCCTTTAATAAACGGTTTCCATTTACCCCTTGCATTATTTTCCTTAAGGTCCAAAGAGCCCAAATCAGCCTAAAAAGACTCCAGAAGGATGCCAAAGGACTCCTCAGACTCCTACTCCTGAAGTTATTGTCTGTAAGTATGTTTTCTTTTATCAGCAGAATGTACTTGAGCATAAAAAGGCTACTTCAGTATTAAAAGAAATATAACACAGAATTTAAAAATAGTAAAAAAATGTTGTACACTGAAAAGCCAGAACATTATGAGCAGTCACAGGTGAAGTGAATACCATTGATCATCTTCTAACAGGGCCATATATTAAACTCTGGGTAGGTTAGATTGTAAGAAAACATCAGTTCTTGTAGTCAAAATGTTGGATGCAGGATAAATGGGCAGGAATAAAGTTCTGAGCGATTGGGAGTAATAGTGCATCTTACTCTTCTGCGTATGGGGCTGCATAGCACAGACCAGTCAGAGTGCCTATGATGACCCCTGCCCTGTCCACCTACATTGGGCCTGTGAGTGTCAGACCTGGACCTTGGAGCATGATGAAGAGTTCAAAGTGTTGCTTTGGCTTCCAAATTCCCCAGATCTCAATCCAAATGAGTGTATGTGTGTTGGACAAACAAGTTTGATCCACGGCAGCTCCACCTCACAATCTACAGGACTTGAAGGATGCTAATGCTTTGGTGCCAGAGCACACCTTCAGGGGTAGTCCATGCCTCAGCGGAGGAACAACAGCATATTAGGCAGATCGTCATAATGTTTTGGTTCATCTGTGTACATTATATTCATAATATATTCTGAGATAGCAGAAACCTTTTACAAGCAAAATCATTTAATTTATCAGAATACAAAGTTCACACGTTTTTAAATATTTCTGCTTCAAACTTTATTTACTAATTCTGTAAAAAAAAAAAAGAAGATATTTAAGTGTAATAAACAGATTATTGTGCCAATACTAGTATAAAATTATATATATATATTGAATGACGTGCTAAAAAGTTATTAGTATTTCCTATGACACAACAGTTTACACGTTGAATTAATTCCAGATCAGTTTATTTATTATTGGTATTTTGGTTTCATAATAAACTTTATGCATAATCTCATTCACAGGCCTACAGGTTCACCCCATGATGTAGTCCTTTAAATTTAGTTTTACCATTGTTCATGTTATATTTTTTATCATTTCTGTTCTAGCACTAATCCGTGAGATGCTGACGAAACAAGAAATGATTCTTGACCAGCAACAATCAATTCTGCGGATTCTGAATGCAAAGCAACTCCAGGAAACAAATTATGATATTGAAGATGGACTTTTGCCAGTGAAAGACTTTGAGAGCCTCAAGAGACTGGAGGATAAATTGCTATCAAGTGATTTCAAAGAAAAACTGGTGAGTTAAGATGTTTTCTCACCAAAAAGAGAATAACTGTGTGAATAAAAAAAGTTATCTTGTGAAAAATACAAAATTAGACTGTGTGTACATTTTCTAATGTGTACTTGCTACAATAAGTACATTTGTAGGAAGTTATGTCCACATATTCAAATTATGTCATCTTTTACTTGCCCTCATGTCACTGCAAGCCTTTTATTTAGCTTCATTACACACATTAAAGGGTTAGTTCACCCAAAAAAATTAGTTCTGTCATTAATTACTTACCCTCATGTCGTTCCAAACCGTAAGACCTTCATCTTCGGAACACAAATTAAGAGATTTTTTATGAAATCCGGTTGCTCAGCACCATTGACAGCTATTTAATTAACACTTTGAAAGCTCAGAAAGGTAAGAAAGAAATCGTTAAAATAGTCCATGTGACTACAGAGGTTCAACTATAATGTTATAAATTGACAAATACTTTCTGTGTGCCAAAAAATCTAAATAATGACTTTTTCAAAACTTTCTTCTCAAAAATATTCCTTTGTGTGAGCTATCTCTTTAAGATAGAGTGCTATAAAATAGTCACCCACATGGCATCAAAGATGTACAGCAGATGAGATGTACAGCTTTCTTCAATAAAACAACTCTGAACTTGTAAATGTAAAGAGTGCAGGTGCACAGGTACTTTGTGTGTTTCAATTATTTTTCTTCTTCTTTTTATCATTAAAGTGATGGCTGCTATTAACCTTCATTGTATGGACACAAACTGGTGAAAACGTTCTTCAAATATCTTCAATTGTGTTCTTAAGCTGAACAAGCCATACATGATTGAACCAACATGAGGGTTGGTAAATGATAACAGTATATTAAATTTGGTGTGGACTCTTGTTATCAATGTTAACAGTTCATATGTCACATGAAGATAATTGATAAGAAGCATTTGTTTCCCTTAGATTAATAACCTCGGGCTGGTTGGAGGGTTCGACGTAAAGGACACTGTGTGGCGAATGATGCGGCAAACATTTTCCAATGATTTAGCCAAAGACATAAACTGGAAAGGGGTAAATGGTAAAATATCCCTTGCGGCCCTGCATCTAAAGGATGTTGGTATTGGTAAGGACGTCATACATTTACAAATGTAAGAAAATGGCTTAAAGGTGCAGTATGTAAATTGAAGCAGCAAAGAATATGTTGAATGCACAGGAAATATCAGAAAGCCTTAAAACTGTTTCTATCATGCCATCATTAAATTATTTTAAGCCTTAATTTTAACAGTGTCAACATATTGTTTGGTTACAGTAGGTTTTCATTGTTGTTGTTGTTGTTTTTGTTAAGTAAATGGATACAAACCAAGTAAATAAAAAAAAATGTTTTGCTATAGCTGTGACAGAAAGGAAACAAAAGCTTATTTAATTTAAAAATAAAATCAAAAGTGCTTGTTTTAAAATTACAATTAGCTGGATGTTTATAATCTCACTGACAACATTAGTTAATTGTAAAACAATTTGAAGTAATTGGAAACAAATATTGTTTTATATTGAATTTACAGTAATAAATAAGAAGAAAGAAATCACAGATTAAATTAGAGTTTTCTTAGTATATTTTGCGTGTCAGTGTCACGGTTTGCCTTGCCGAGGCGTGAACATTACACGCATTATGAAGGTACTATACCAGCAAGGGGCGATACTTTTCCTCAATGCCAACAATTCCCCGCCGACCAAAGAGAAGAATAGTATATTCCAACTTCCTTCCCTACCAGGTAAGAGGAAGATACATCCTTGATAGATTAATGTATTTTAAGTAATGAATTGCTTTTGTTTAAACTGTGTTAGCTATATTACCTATAAGTGTTGCCATGTTAATTTAATTTCGTGGTAGAGAGCCCTCCTCTAACATTTGTGTGTTAGAGGAGGGAGATGTATGTTTGACAGGATGTCGTGTGTGTGTGTGTGTGTGTGTGTGTGTGTGCGTCCCTCCCTCTTTCACTCCCTCTCTCCCTCTCCCTCTCCCTCTCCCTCTCCCTCTCTCTTTCCCTACCTCTCCCTCCCTCTTTCCCTCCCTCTCCCTCCCTCCCTCTCTCATTCTCTCTCCCTCTCCCTCCCTCTCTATCCCTCCCTCTCTCTCCCTCCTTGCCTTCCTCCCTTCCTCTCTCCCTCCCTCTCCCTCCCTCCCTCTCACTCCTTCTCTCTCCCTCTCCCTCCCTCTCTATCCCTCCCTCTCTCCCTCTCTCCCTTCCTCCCTTCCTCCCTCCCTCTCTCTCTTCCTTCCTTTCAGAAATCTCCATGATGTCTGTGTCAGAACTTGTTGCTATGGTGATTTCCACAGTGCAGGGGTAGGGAGGGGGAGACAGTGTCTTCCATGGGTCAAACATATACATGTAATGATAATTAATACTCTTAAAATTGTTCTGTAATTCAAAAACCGTGGGTCCAAACGACTAAATATTATGATCACCAGAGAGACAAAAGTCTGGCGAACGCATTGATGTGGTTTTTATGTTTGTGGTATGAAATATATGGGACACAGAGCAGGTAACAAACAGGGAACCATCTGCATCCTTAAGATACTTTTTACAGTTTCTGTCGGCAGTTGGTATGAAGAGCAGAGGTGTATAGTCCAGGTGCCAGAAAGTAAAAATCCTGCCATGTTTTTGGATCTGCCTCTACATCTAGAACAGGTGTTTTCACTAACGAGCTCATCTACCTGGTAGAGGAGCTGGTTTAGTGATGGTTGGGACAGCTGCTGGACAGGATTTCTACTTTCTGGCACCTGGACTATACACCTCTGATCAAGAGAGCCAAAAGTGTACGTCTGTTGGATTCCATAGTTACATGTCTGCGACCGGCACAAAATTTCCTACATTTTGATTAACTATGATGTATAAAGGGTGAAAACTGTAGGGGAGACAGCAATTTGTTTGGAAAACTTTCAAAGAATCGTACTGCAACTCCACTGTTTATACCGGCAGTTGGAGTGTCTAGAGCAAAACGTGTATGTCCGCTGGATTCCATAGTTACATGTCTGCGACCGCCACAAGATTTCCTACATTTTGACCAAGTATGATGTATGAAGAGTGAAAACTGTAGGAGGGAGAACAATTTGTTTGGAAAAAATTCAGAGAATCGTACTTCAGCTCCACACTCTGACTCCCACTCTAACTCTCAACATTCCGGCCCCATACACACACATTGGAAAATCTGAAACGGTCTGAAAAGACGACGATACGTAAACTGCTTGATATCCAAATGCCCATTCAGCCCAATAAAGGCCAAAGTCTTGTCTTCGGTTTAAACTTTTAATTTTTTTTCTACATTAAAGTATGGCGATACAGCATGGTCCCAAAGATGAGTTGTTTTGAGCGATGTTAAGCGATTTCCCGACGATTTCCCATTAAAGTCTATGGGAAATTCTGCGTGCCCGATTTCGGGAAAAACGATCACGGCAAATCTCTTAGAAAACACATAGCACACCATTCCCGAGCGTTACCCACGTGATGATGTCATTTGTGTGCGCGTGTTGGCAACGCTTCGTGAGCCTTAGTGGGACAAAAATGTGGCGGAAGATGAAGAATAATAATAACTAGAAAATGCATTTCCTGCAGAAAATGCGTGGGAATGCTGAATAGCTGAATTGCTAAAGCTAAACTGGTTGAATAGCTTAAATCCGTAAGAAGAAGTTGAAGTAGTGAAAATAGTTAAAAAAGCGGAAATCGTTTTAATAAGTATGAATTTCATTAACTTCTCCGTGAACCATCACCTTATCGTGGTGGAGAGGTTTGTGTGTCTCTGTGAACCTGAGGGCTGTGTTGTCTGGTGCTTTGTGCTCCTGGTAGGGTCTCCCAAGGCAAAGTGGTCTCAGGTGAGGGGCCAGACAAAGAATGGTTCAAAAACCCCAATGGAAAAACAAGGTAGAAATGGAGTGACCCTGCCCGGGGAGGAAGCCCGGGGCCCCGTCTGGAGCCAGGCCCAGACGGCGGGCTCGTCGGCGAGCCTGGTGGCCGGGTTTGCCACGCGAGCCCGGCCCGGCACAGCCCGAACAAGCTACGTGGCTCCCATCTCTCCAGCCCATGGGCCCACCACCTGTGGGAGGAACCGCTGGGGTGCGGTGCGCCCCACATGGGTGGCAGTGAAGGTCAGGGGCCTCGACGGACAGAACCCGGGCAGCAGACGCTGGCTCTGGGGACGTGGAACGTCACCTCTCTGTGGGGAAGGAGCCGGAACTGGTGCGGGAGGTGGAGCGCTACCGGGTTAGATCTGGTGGGCTTACCTCTGCGCACAGTCTCGGTTCTGGAACTGTACTCCCTGGATAGGGTTGGACTCTTTTCTTCTCGAGGTTGCTCAGGGTGTGCGGGCGCCGGCCGGTGTGGGGATATTACTAACAAGCCCCGCCGCCCGCCGCGCTGGGTGGGGTTTACCCCGGTGGACGAGGGGTCGCCTCCCTACGCCTGCGGGTTGTGGGGGAAAACTCTGACTGTTGTTTGTGCATATGCACCAAACAGGAGTTCGGAGTACCGGCCTTCTTGGGAACCTTGAGTGGAGTCCTGCATGGGGGGCCAGTGGGGGAATCCATTGTTCTGCTGGGGGACTTCAACGCACACGTGGGCAATGATGGAGACACCTGGAGGCCGTGATTGGGAGGAACGGCCTCCCTGATCTAAACCAGAGTGGTTGTTTGTTGTTGGACTTCTGTGCTAGTCATGGATTGTCTACTAACGAACACCATGTTTCGTATAGGGATGCTCATAAGTGTACCTGGTACCAGAGCACCCTAGGCCGAGAGGTCAATGATCGATTTTATAATTGTTTCATCTGATCTGAGGCCGTATGTTTTGGCACATTCGGGTGAAGAGAGGGGCAGAGCTGTCAACCGATCACCATCTGGTGGTGAGTTGGGTCAGGGGTGGGGAAGACTCTGGACAGACCTGGTAAGCCCAAACGTGTAGTGCGGGGTAAATTGGGAACGCTCTGGAGGAGGCCCCTGTCCAACGGACTTTCAACTCGCACCTCCGGGCGAGACTTTTCGTGCATCCCGTGTGGAGGCTGGGGGCATTGAACCAGAGTGGACAATGTTCAAAGTTTCCATTGCTGAAGCTGCGCGAGGAGCTGTGGTCTTAGGGTCTTAGGTGCCTCAAGGGGCGGTAACCCACCAAACACCGTGGTGGACACCGGTGGTCAGGGGAAGCCGTCCGACTGAAGAAGGAGTCTTTCCGGGATATGTTATCCCAGAGGACTCCGGAGGCAGTTGCAGGGTACCAGGGCGCCGAGGGCCGGAGGGCCCGAGGGCTGCAGCCTCTGCCGTGAAAGAGGCAAAGCAGCCGGGTGTGGGAGAAGTTTGGAGAAGACATGGAGAAGGACTTTTCGGTCGGCACCAAAGTGCTTCTGGAAAACTGTTCGCCACCTCAGGAGGGGGAAGAGGGGGAACCATCCAAGCTGTGTACAGTAAGGATGGGACACTGTTGACCTCAACTGAGGAGATAATAGGGCGGTGGAAGGAGCATTTTGAGGAACTCCTGAATCCGACTAATCGCCCTCTATGTTAGAGGCAGAGCTGGAGGATGACGGGTTATTGTCGCCGATTTCCGGGCGGAAGTCACTGATGTAGTCAAACAACTCCACAGTGGCAAAGCCCGGGGATTGATGAGATCCGTCCAAGAAATGCTCAAGGCTCTGGGTGTGGAGGGGCTGTCCTGGTTAACACGTCTCTTCAACATTGCGTGGAAGTCTGGAACAGTGCCAAAGGAGTGGCAGACTGGGGTGGTGGTTCCCCTTTTAAAAGGGGACCAGAGGGTGTGTGCAAATTACAGAGGGTATCACACTTCTCAGCCTCCCTGGTAAAGTCTAACTCCAAGGTGCTGGAAAGGAGGGTTCGGCCGATGGTCGAACCTCAGGTTGAGGAGGAACAATGCGGATTCCGTCCTGGTCGTGGAACAACGGACCAGCTCTTACCGCCAAGGATCCTGGAGGGGGCCTGGGGAGTATGCCCAACCGGTCTACATGTGTTTTGTGGATTTGGAGAAGGCGTATGACTGGGTCCCCGGGAGATACTGTGGGAGGTGCTGCGGAGTATGGGGTGAAGGGGTCTCTACTCAGGGCCATCCAATCTATGACGACCAAAGTGAGAGCTGTGTCCGGGTTCTCGGCAGTAAGTCGGACTCGTTTCAGGTGAGGGTTGGCCTCCGCCAGGGCGCTTGCCCTGTCACCTGCCTGTTTGTAATATTTATGGACAGGATATCGAGGCGTAGTCGGGGTGGGGGAGGGTTGCGGTTCGGTGGGCTGGGGATCTCATCGCTGCTTTTGCAGATGATGTGGTCCTGATGGCATCATCGGCCCGCGACCTTCAGCACTCACTGGATCGGTTCGCAGCCGAGTGTGAAGCGGTTGGGATGAGGATCAGCACCTCTAAATCGGAGGCCATGGTTCTCAGCAGGAAACCGATGGAATGCCTTCTCCGGGTAGGGAATGAGTCCTTACCCCAAGTGAAGGAGTTCAAGTACCTTGGGGTTTTTGCGAGTGAGGGGACAATGGAGCGGGGAGATTGGTCGGAGAATCGCGGTAGCGGGTGCGATTACATTCCATCTATCGCACCGTTGTAAAAGAGAGCTGAGCCAGAAGGCAAAGCTCTCGATCTGCTCAGTTTCGTTCCTACCCTCACCTATGGTCATGAAGGCTGGGTCATGACCGAAGAACGAGATCCAGGGTGCAAGCGGCCGAAATGGGTTTCCTCAGGAGGGTGGCTGGCGTCTCCCTTAGAGATAGGGTGAGAAGCTCAGTCATCCGTGAGGAGCTCGAGTGGAGCCACTGCTCCTTTGCGTCGAAAGGAGCCAGTTGAGGTGGTTCGGGCATCTGGTGAGGATGCCCTCTGGGCCTCCCTAGGGAGGTGTTCCAGGCACGTCCAGCTGGGAGGAGGCCTCGGGGAAGACCCAGGACTAGGTGGAGGGATTATATCTCCAACCTGGCCTGGGAACGCCTCGGGATCCCCCAGTCGGAGCTGGTTAATGTTGCTCGGGAAAGGGAAGTTTGGGGTCCCCTGCTGGAGCTGCTCCCCCCGCGACCCGACACCGGATAAGCGGACGAAGATGGATGGATGGATGGATGGAATTTCATTAAAAAGTTCAAAGTTTATGCTAAACTGAACTGTTTGCTTTGAAGGTTGAATAATGACAAGATATGTAGAACATTGTGAGGTCTGAGTAGATTTTCTAACTGATAATGACTCACATATGCAGAAATATGAAACAAATTAATACTGTAATACTGTTTAAGATGAAAGTTGAAAAGGCTGAAAGAAGAAATATTTTTATTATTATCAGATATATACACTGCATAGAACAAAAAAACATCAATCTAGCTGAGATGTGAAATATATTAGGTGAAAAGAATGGGTCTGAACAATAAGAAAGAGAGGAGAGAAAGAGAGAAGAAAGGAGAGCAGGAGAGAAGAGACGAGAAGAGAGAGGAGAGAAAGAGAATAAAGAGAGAAGGAGAGAGAGAGGAAAGAGAGGAGAGGAAAAGAAAGACAGCAACTTTGACTAAAATTGACTAAAGAGGCTGAAAGTTAAAAGACTTTGTATCATTATTAGCCATATCCATTGCGTAGAACAAACAAGCATGAGCCTAAAGAGCTGAGAGGTGGATATATTGCCTGAAAAGAAACGGGCTATATACATGGATGAAATCACAAATGACCCTGGAGGGAGAGACAGAAGAAGGAAGGGAGAGAGGGAGTGAAAGAGAGGAAGGGAGGGAGAGAGACAGACAGACAGAGAAGGAGTGATGGAAGGAGAGAGAGATTGAGAAGGATGGAGGGAGGGAGAGAGAGGGAGGGAGAGACAGAGGGAGGGAGACTAAAGGAAGGAAGGAGGGGAACAGAGGAGGGAGGAAGACAGAGAAAAGAGAAAGGAGGGAGGGAGGCATAGAGAAAGAGAGGGAGACAGGAGGGAGGGACACAGACAGATAAGGAGACAGACAGACAGACAGAGAGACACACAGACAGACAGACAGACCGAAGTGGAACGCAAATGATATAGACTGATGATCATAGTTAGTCTAGTTAGTTGACTCCTACAGCAAGCCTGGAGTAATCAGTAGACTGTCTGTGAAAGAGTTGTCATGGTTACTAAGGGCCTGGGCCATGTTTATAAACATCTCTTTGATCTGTTAACGATAGCACCTGCTCTTAATGTCTCCTGTAGCACACCGCAGCAATTCAGACACTGAGAGCGGCCTCTCAAACAAAGCCTCGGACTGGCAAAACGATAACTCCTATCAGTCAAATGATGTCATCGTGAGCACCACAAGGCCTTTGAAGATGGGCAATATCGGTACTGTATGTTGATAAACTTAGAAATGTGGGCATATCAGCCGATTTAAAAAGTCGTTCGTTCGCGTTTATTACAAATTCCTTTACATATCAAATGGGAAAGTTTCATAAGTTTGGAAAAAAACCGAAAAAAAAAAAGTAATATACACAAAGTGTGACTAAAACCGCTTTGATGTATAAATTGTGTATGACAAGTAGATATTGTGGGCGTGAGAGCAGTTTACAGACAAGGAACTAAGATAATTTTTTCGAAGCTTCACCCTCTAGCTGTGATGTCATCCACTCTAAGCAGCGCAATACACACTCTGTTTAATCGATAAAATTTCCTGAAAAGATCACTACACTTAAACAGCTTTTTCTCAAAAACTGTAAAAGATATCAAACTGAAAGGTAGTAGCCGGATAGCTGAACATTTTGTGAACATTTTAAAGTTTGTTTGGCGTCTGTAGGTGAAAATATGAAGGAGCTGAAACTTTTGGGAGCAGAAGAAGATTTTAAGGAGTTGAAGCCTCCTCTCATTCACTTCAATGTTAAAAAAAAGTGTTAAAAAGCTTAAAATTTTAAAAAGTATAATTAGTAGAAAAAAAGTTGAAGAAGTCCCATCATTAGCTGAAAGAGCTGAACATTTGAAAAGTTGAATGGTTTAAATAGGTGAAAGTATGCAGAAGTTACAGAGAGCCAAAAAACGTACGGAAGACGGAATAATAACTAGAAAATGCATTTCCTGCGGAAAATGCGTGGGAATGCTGAATAGCTGAATTGCTAAAGCTAACTGGTTGAATAGCTGAAATCTGTAAGAAGAAGTTGAAATAGTGAGAATAGTTGAAAAAGTGGAAATCGTTAAAAAGTTAGCTTTAAAAGCTGAAAAATGACAAAATATGTAGAACATTGTGGAGTCTTTAGCTGAAGCTGAAGAACAGTTGAAAAAGTGGAAATTGGTTCAATAAGTTAAAGAAAGTAAGAGAGGGAGGGAGGAGGGATGGAGAGGAGAGAGAGGAGAAAAAGAGAAAGAGACAGGGAGAGAGGGAGGGAGAAGGCGGGATGAGAGAGAAGGAGAGAGAGAGAAAAAGAGAGAGAGACAGAGAGAGATGGAGGGAGAAGGAGGGATGGAGAGAGGACAGAGAGAGGGAGGGAGAAGGAGGGATGGAGAGAGGACAGAGAGAGAGAAAAGAGAGAGAAACAGGGAGAGAAAGAAAAGACAAACAGAGAGATAGAGAGGGAGGGAGAAGGCGGGATGGAGAAAGAAGGAGAGAGAGAGAAATCTGTAAGAAGAAGTTGAAATAGTGAGAATAGTTGAAAAAGTGGAAATCGTAAAAAAAGTTGGTTTAAAAGCTGAAAATGACAAAATATGTAGAACATTGTCGAGTCTTTAGCTGAAGCTGAAGAATAGTTGAAAAAGTGGAAATTGGTTCAATAACTTAAAGAAAGTAAGAGAGGGAGGGAGGAGGGATGGAGAAAGAAGAAGAGAGAGAGAAAAAGAGAAAGAGACAGGGAGAGAGGGAGGGAGAAGGCGGGATGAGAGAGAAGGAGAGAGAGGGAGAAAAAGAGAAAGAGACAGGGAGAGAGGGAGGGAGAAGGCGGGATGGAGAGAGAAGGAGAGAGAGAGAAAAGAGAGAAAGAGAGAGACAGAGAGAGAGGGAGGGAGAAGGAGGGAGGGAGAGAGGACAGAGAGAGAAAAAATAGAGAGAAACAGGGAGAGAGAGAGAGAGAAAGAAAAGAGAAACAGAGAGATAGAGAGGGAGGGAGAAGGCGGGATGGAGAGAGAAGGAGAGAGAGAGAAAAAGAGAGAGAGAGAGAGACAGAGAGAGAGGGAGGGAGAAGGCGGGATGGAGAGAGAAGGAGAGAGAGAGAAAAAGAGAAAGAGACAGGGAGAGAGGGAGGGAGAAGGAGTAATGGAGAGAGAGAAGGAGAGAGAGAGAAAAAGAGAAAGAGACAGGGAGAGAGGGAGGGAGAAAGCGGGATGAGAGAGAAGGAGAGAGAGACAGAGAGAGAGGGAGGGAGAAGGAGGGATGGAGAGAGGACAGAGAGAGAAAAAATAGAGAGGAACAGGGAGAGAGAGAGAGAGAAAGAAAGAGAGGAGAGGGGGAGAGAGAAGAGGAGAGAGGGGGAGGGAGAGAGAAGGAGAGAGAGAGAAAAGAGAGAGAGAGAGAGACAGAGAGAGGGAAGGGACAAGGAGTGGGATGGAGAGGGAGACAGAGAGAGGGAGGGAGAAGGAGAGTGGATGGAGAGAGAAAAGAGAGAGAGAAAAAAGAGAGAGAGAGAAAGAGAGAGAGGTGGTGAGAAAAAGAGACAGAGAGAGAGAGAGATGGAGGGAGGAAGCCTGTATCTGTGTCTGTGGAAAAGGAAGGAAGGTGGAGGAAAATATGGATGGATAAACACTGAAAGATGAGTAACACGGAAAAGAATGAAACAGCAGGTGAAGGAGCCCTTGAGAGTGAACAAATATAGTGGAAAGGACACAGAACAATGGACTTGAGCACCATGGAAGATGGATAAATGGAAGGAAACAGAAAGGAATATCTGAAGATGGAAAGAAGGAAGAAAGAAATGGATATTTGAAGAAAGAAAGAGTGGATGGATGGAGGAATAACTGGAGGGAAGGAATGGACAGTGGATGGAAGGTAGGATATAGGGGTGGAATAATGGAGAAGGGATATGGAAAAGTGGTGGACATGGTAGTGAATATACAGTAGTAGAAAGGACTGGAGGGCCGAAATGGAATAGTGGAAATAAATAGCAAACTAAGGCTGCAGTTAAAGAAGACAGTACAGAACAAAGACAAGAGGCACATCTGGATGGGGTTTTGGTCGAAAGAATGATCCACTATTTCACCGCGTCAAAGAGCACAGTATGATTTAGCAACCACACAAGATAGCTTGTATTGAGTGCCAGCCAGTTTTAATGTGACTACTGTATTTCAACTAAGTTACATTCCATTACTACTGGTTCAAGTAATCAATGTTCAGATTATAACATTGACTAAGGCTGCGTTCCAGACAATCTGAACTTGAATATTTCCAACCTCCTACTAGTTCATGCACAATGTAACCGGCCCAGTGCCTGCCTGTACTTGTTATTTACTATTAGCAAGCTTGTTGATGACTACAATGATGATAGCATAGTGGTGGAAGTCACAGTTTTAGTGGTTCTCTCTCTGTGCTTTGCTTTCTCGTTCTCTCAGTGAGATTTATTTGTGATAGATTGATTAATGCTGGCAATAACATTACTTGCAAGTTGCACCAGTAACTTAGTTGTTAATGTTCGTTGGCTGACAGAGACAGTGTGGAAAACTCCTGCTGGACTGGCCGAGCTGACGTCACTCCTTGGACTCACGCATTTCGCGCATACGCGAATTCAGCCATTTCCTTTTGTAGTTCGCTGCAGACACGAGTACAGCTGCTCCTGAAGTTGCACGTTGCTTATATAACATTCTGTTGTGTTGCCGGTTTGCGTTATTGAGAACGTAAGTGGCACAATTTTATGTCCATGCTGGTGCTGCATATATCTTTGTTTTGTAGCTAACATACCAGTATTTTCTTTGCTATAGTTCAGGATTGCATGCTTATGTTTACTGTAATGCGGGGAGCTTATTGCAAATATGTTATTCAGAAACAATGGTTAATACATCTATTCATGGATGCATGTTAGCACAGTGTTCTGCATTAGTTGATTACAGTCCTGCTGAGTATTAGTTCAGCTGTTACTTTCCGCGATGGTGTTGCTGGTTTGATTGTTGAGCGCGTTTCACCGTGCCATTCGCGCTGGTGTGTCACATGACTATTGCACCTGTATGTAGCTGTTATGTTCATTTGTGGTCTTAGAGCGCCATCTAGTGGCCAATATATGTAACTGCACAATGAGGCCTGCAGCGTATTCTCATTAGAATTTATTGGTTTCCAGTACTATCCAGTGTTTGTTTGTTTGCACAGCAACTATTGCATAGCAATTATGTATATTACATATAATTGTGTATATTGCAGTGAGTTGTTGCTTATTGATCTGTAATCTGTATATATTTGTATTCGTTGTGTACAGGTTATATTTACATATTCTGTATTCCTTTACTTTACAGAAAACCACACACAAATACATACTAGCAACAAGCACTGTATTCACATGCTGGGATTGGAGGTCAATAAATCTGTTGAACTAAAACTAAAGGTTGCAGCGACTCTCTTATGCGGGAGTACATAGCCAGCTCGGGTTAGCGCCAGCACATAACATAACGACTTCACAAGTGGTCCCTCGAGCCGGATTTTGCCCCCGCTGCGCTATGGCAGCCTCAAAAGGATTACGACGCAGAGCCAGATGTCCGAACTTCGTCCCAGCAGAGTAAGACGCCCAGGGTACCTTGCGGACTTCGAGCTTGACTATCCAGCCAAACAGCTTCCGCCATTCAAGGGACCCCTCCATCAGGCTACTGAGAATCTGTTGTGTAGCGACCGGCCAGGATGACCTTGCCGCACGCGACCAAAGCCTGCATAGGATTCGAGGAGGAACGATGGCGCCTTGAGCAGCCGCTATAAGGACATGAGTAAACAGCTGGAGGAACTGCAGATTACGATGGACAGTGCTAACGCGCATGCCTTACCCTCAAAGCTGCCCAGCTTATCCTCCGCGTACCCTCGGTATCCTCAACAGTACTCCAGCCTGCCTCGCGGCTAGAGTTAGGTAGCCCAGTCCACAGTCCCCTGTGGAATACTACCTCAGCTGTCAGAGAACCCCTCCAGCAGTCAGCAACCCTGTTGGGTTCCCCATCACAGCAGCCTAACCTCATGCCATCCCAGACGGGAGAACAACACGGACAAGGCCAACCCACTTACACCCTGCCAGCCCTTACGTCCAGGCAACAGGTAGCTATGGATCACGCTGTACCTGCTCACCACACCTCTCTGCCTTCACTTTGTCCTGGTCAGGATACTGCTCTGCATCCACGGTCTGTGCCACAGTCTGCTCTACATCAGGCTCCGCTTGCCCAGCCCGACATGCTTCAGCCTCGTCTCCAGCCTCCAAATCCTCCCCTCAGCATCCTCTTCCTCCACCGCTACAGTACCAATCTTACTCTGCCTATCCTCCTTATCCAGCTGGGTTGTATTATCCATCGTATCGCCACCTCCACCAGGACAACCACTACTGATGCAGCCAGCCAGGCGCTTTATGCACCAGCCATGCCACCGGCAGGCCTACGGCCCCAGGCATCCTAGAAATGGCCATCGCTTCTTCATACGGCATTCCCAAGCCTAAACTGACCCCATTCAGTACTGGTAAGGAGAGTGACTTCATAATGTTGAAGAAAGGATTGGACAGTTTGCTGCCCACACAAACATCTATCAGAGGGATTATAAAGTACCAGGTGCTACTAGACCTCCTCAAACTACCAAATGCCTATCAGGTGGCGAAGAGGTACGTGAATGATCCAACCCCATACACTAGCAGCATGCAAGCCTTAGAACAGCGATATGGCCAGCCACGCCAGCTTGTTCAAGGAGAGTTGAAGGCCATTCTCAACTCCCCTCCTATCAAGCCAGGTGATGCACAAGCCTTTGAGGGTTTCTCATCAGCTGTTAGTACTTTGGTGGGCCTGCTAGGCACCATGGACGGTCCTTCCAGAGCCGAGCTGAGATCGCGGCTCTCACGTAGACACTCTGCTTAGCAAGCTGCCTGCCAACTACAGAGACCGCTTGGCTGAGCTGCATATCCCAGGGGATCATCCGCAGTGGCACCGATAGCACATACCCGCTCCTGACTTTGCCGGAGTGTTGGTGAGAGAAAAGCACAAGCCATACAGGTATCAAGTAGAGCTACCGGAAGCATCCAGGGTGGAATCTGCACAGATAGAGCGTAAAGACAAGACAACAAGGCCCCAAAAGTCTAAGTCTGCCAGCGTCTACATCACCAACCCGACCAGAGACTTCTGAGCCACCTGATAGCTCTGATACATCTGGAGCCAATCCCAAGCCAGGTCAGTCCTCCACTAAGAAGCGGAGGCTTCAAACCATACTGTCCCCTCGCTCCAATCAGGAACACTACCTCAGTGCCTGTGCGGAGTTGCTTAGCTCAACACAGCTGAGAAGGCGCTAACTGGATAAAGGAAGGACAAATGCTGGAGATGTGGCCGGACACAAACCAGAGACATGTACCCTAAAGAAGCCATGCTCCACCTGTAATGAGCAACACCTCATCTCCTACATGAGGTTGCACTCAAAGCTAATCAGAGCATCCTCACAGTTAGCACCTCCTCCAGCATGGTGTATGTGGGGCCAGCCAAACTAGCCCCCGGGGGGCGTGCGGTAAGTAGTTCCTGTTCAGCTCCACAATGGAGGCAAGATCCTGAATAACATGCCGTACTCGGACGATGTGCTCTGAACGAACCATTATCCTTCCAGCTGCCGCCAAACATCTTGGTCTCTGCAAGGGAAGAAGAAGTCTTGCCCCTTAGGACCATTCGCGACAGGATGTTGTGAATCTTAAAGGTGCTTCTGTATCATTTGAAGTGTCGTCTCAGACCAACACACAGGTGAAATACCACATACACCATGCCTTTACTGCAGATGAGCTGTGTCGGGCCACCAATCATGTCCAGCGGAGTCTCAAGAAGAGGTATGACCATCTGAGTGGAGTACCCCAATCAGGGATATCGCAAGAGTACAGCCCATGCTCCTCATTGGTTCCGACCATCCCCCCATTTAATCATCCAGTATGCCCCAGTGGATCGGGACCTCCAGGTGGCCCGGTGGCCATATCCACATTGTTAGGCTGGGCTATTCAGGGACCTTACCAACTTCCTCCAGAACCCACCAGAGAGGCCTCCTGCTTGCATTATACAGCATTCCTGTCTCCTGCTCAAGACCTGTATCAGCACGTTGAAAGGCTTTGGCAAATCGACACCGCTCGCTACTGATCTGACCGAGGGCGGCGTCAAAGCCGAAGCCAAGTAGCTATCAACACACTGGATAAGCAAAACCATTCGGGTCACAGTAGATGGAGTAGCCCGCTACACCTCTTCTACGCAGCATGCGGCACCCAGACTGCATGCTCCTCCAGCTGCAGTGATGCCCCTCCTAAGAGCTACTCGAGGGCGCTTTGGCCAGCAGCCGGATCTAGCCAAGGTCTACAAGGAGGAGATACACAAGCTGGTGAAGGCTGGGAACGTGGTGAAGATCAGCAATGATGAGGCAACCAATCTAATGAATCATGTATATTCCTCACCACCTTGTTCACCACAATGGAAAAGCCAGAGTGGTATTTAACTGCTCATTCAAATACCAAACAACTTGCCCCTCAACGACATCCTGCTTCCTGGGCCTAACCTTGGTTCACTACTACTGGGCGTGCTCTCAGGTTCAGGGAGTATCCAGTCGCCATAAGCGGGGATATCCGCGGGATGTTCCATCAGATTAGGCTCCTTCCTGAAAGATCAACCCCCCCCTTCCCCTCCTCTGGCGGGATATGGAGGAAACCGTAACCCTGATATCACGAATGATGTGTCTACCCTTCGGCACTGCCTGCAGTCCGTGCCTGTGCTATATACGCACGGCAACTGCACGCAAGCGACAACAGCTCTGGCAACCAAGAGTAATCGGACTCCGTCATCAACGCCTTTTACGTAGATAACTGCCTGCAGTCTCTTCGTTCTACATCACAGGCAAAAACAGCTTATCGACAAGATGAGAGTGCTGCCTCGCTGACGGTGGATTCGATATGAGACAATGGGCGAGCAATCAACCAGAGGTCATCGATCATCTCCCCCAGAGGCAAGGTACAGAGGGCTGCGAGCTGTGGCTGACTGCAGACAGAGCTGATCCCCAGGAGTCAACACTCGGTCTCGGCACTGCCCATCCGACACCATCGGTTTACAAGCACCGCCAAAGCGGAGCCATGGAGCCCACACTGAGGAATGTATACAGAGTGTTGGCATCACAATATGATCCACTCGGATACATTATCCCCACCACGCGGGCTAAGGTCCTGATCCAGGCTCTCTGGAGGAATGAGCAAGGCTGGGACGAGCCTATCACCGGTGAACTCCTCTCTCTATGGCAATCATGGGAGAACGGAGCTATCCCACCTTCATCACATTGATATACCTCGGTGCTATATGCCAGTCAGCCTCGATCCTGATCACTCTCCTGTGGATCTGCATGTCTTCTGCGCCGCCTCAGAGAAGGCTGCATGGCTCTGTCGCCATCTCGTGCTGAAGGCAACGGCGACATGTGCACGTGTCTATTCATTATGTCCAGATCCCTGTTGCTCCACGGAGACAGCTCTCCATGCCCCGCTTTGAACTCAGTGCCGCACTGACTGGTGCTCAACTGGCTAAACTGCTACATACTGAACCCAAACTATACCGAAGGCACAAAATGTGGTCAGACTCTACGACTGTACTCAGCTGGATCTCCCGCTCGTATAAAGTGTTTGGTAGCGTATAGGCGAAATGCAGGCTCACGGATGCTACTAGCTGGAGGTACGTCTCTTCTGAGCAGAACCCGGCGGATGACATCACACGGGAAAGTTACTACATCAGCTGACACAACCTACCCGCTGGAAGAATGGACCAGATTTCCTGTATGATCACCGGCTCAATGGCCAGCTATCCACACGGTAAATCAGAAGACACAGGTGAGCTTCAGAAATCCACATTCTGTGGTCAATCTCACTGTCCTGATGCATCTGCTCCTGACCCAACACAGTATAACACCTGGTCTGACCTACTGCAGGCTATCACCCGATCCCTTCGATAGCGGACTCTATGTCTGCTTCAGACCGACTGGACACAGAGGTAGTACTTCTTATGAGCGCAGAGTGAGAGCTTCCTGAAGAAATCAACGGCTTCCATTTCCTACACATTCTCCCCTGTCCGGACCTACCAGTCGGTCTCCAGTCCACTTCTCCCAGAATACCCCCTGGTGACCCTCTGCGTTATCCGAGTTGGGGGTGCGTCTCCTCAGTAAAGCCGGGGGCATCTTGCCTCGAAGACACTGTTCATCCTATTGTTCTTGCGCCTGATCACCCCATTCACACAGCTGTTGGTGCAAGATTGTGATGATGGTTTACTCCATGCAGGCCCTGAGCCAGCTCTTCGCAGAGATCAGGAAGGACCTATTTGATCCTTTCGAGGGCCTTGCCATTAAGAAACACCATGCGGCAATGTGGAGTGTCGCAGGGTGAAGTATAGCCAGTGATCCCTAAATGGCGACCTCCCAGCCGCTTCGACTACTCACAAGCCTTTCTGGTCAACTGGGTGAGACTGCTTTCGCCCATATCATGGTCAAGATAGGACCGCATAGGAGAAACGATGGGGCATTGTGTTCAAGTGTTCACTACCAGATGTGAAATTCCCTCACCTACTGCCTAGTATGGACAACCGATTCATTCTCTTGTCTCTCCGACCGCTTCATCGTAAAGAAGAGGAGAACCCTTTGAGATTTTAAGCGTACAGAGCACGAACCATTCGGCGGTATCAATGAATTTCACGAATTTCATAACCATCGCTCGGGAACAGCTGCCAAAACATCATCACCTTTCAGATTTAACCCGCTGGCTCCCACACTTTGGTGGAACATGGAGAGGGAAATTAAATCTGTAAAGGCATCTCTCAAACCATCCTGAAGGACTAAGTCATCCCTGAGGAGGTACCTACAGACCGTCATCATTGAAATTTCGAGGGCATCCTCAATTCCAAGCCACTAGGCTTATGCTTCATCGGACCTTGCAGACCCTGATCCTGTGACCCTAATCTTCTGCTCCATGGGACGGGATGCATCGCTGCCCGCTTTCGTATGGGTCCAGTATCGGAGCCGCTGCTGTAACATAAATGCTAACCCAACATTTCTGGTCGTTCACCCGCAAGTACCTCCCTGGTCTCCAACCACGCTCAGAAGTGGCGGAACTCAACCATCGAGACCTAGCTTCGTGGGACGCTTGTCGTTATGGTTGTTGACCCAAAGCTCCCGCTAGCGCCGGTATGCATCTGTTGACGATCACCGGCTCATCTACAGTGACGGGCGGTAGGCACAAGACTTCCTAAGAGATTGACATCAAGGGCAAACTCTACATAATACGTGCGCTAAAATGGAGAGCTCCAAGATGCCTAACGGAGATACCAGCTCCCTAACCCAAAGCAAGTGACTTTACTGTTATCAAATCTTCTGGGTCGTAGGTGGAAAACTTCCCTGCTGGACTGACGAGCTGACGTCACTCCTTTGACTCCGCATTTGCGCATCTTCCAATTCGCCATTTCTTGTAGTTCCGCTGACACGTAGGTACAGCTACTCCTGAAGTTTCGATTGCCGTTTTATATAATACTTGTTGTGTTGCCGTGCGTATATCATTGAAGTAGTAAGTGAATGCATGTTCTTCCCATGCTGGTGCTGCATATATCTTTGTTTTGTAAGCTAACACTAACAGTATTTTTCTTTGCTATAGTTCAGGATTGCATGCTTATGTTTACTGTAATGCTGGGGCTTATTGCGCCGATGTTGTTCAGAAACAATGGTTAATACATCTCCATTCATGGATGCATGTTAAGCACAGTGTTCTGCATTAGTTGATTACAGTCCTGCTGAGTATTAGTTCAGCTGTGTTGCACTCAGCGATGGTGTTGCTGGTTTGATTGTTGGGCTTAATTCAATCGCGTAGCGTTACACGTCCTGGCTGCGCTGGTGTGTCACATGACTATTGCACCTCTGTGTAGCTGTTATGTTCATTTGTGGTCTTAGAGCGCCATCTAGTGGCCAATATATGTAACCTTGCACAATGAGGCCTGCAAAAGGTATTCCTCATTGTAGAATTTATTGGTTTCCAGTACTATCCAGTGTTTGGTTGTTTCGCACAGCAACTATTGCATAGCAATTTCGTGTATAATACATACTTCAGTTGTATATTGCAGTGAGTTGTTAGCCTATTGATCTGTAATCTGGTATATATTTTGTGTCTTCGTTTATGCATAACAATTGCAGTATTACATATTCTGTATTCCTTTACTTTACAGGAAAACCACACACAAACATGATCACTAGCAACAAGCACCTTCGTATTCACATGCTGAGTTTGGAGGTCAATAATCCTGTTGAACTAAAACTAAAGGTTCCGCAGCCACTCTCTTTATCGGGGCATTATAGCCAGCTCGGGTGAAGCGCCAGCACATAACGTATACCGACTTCACAGACAGGTAGTTGCTGTCAGCTAGCTGCAGTTTCTATACTGTAAATGTAGTTTGAGACTTTTTTCAGTTTTCACGGTTTCCTTTTTGCCAGGCGTTTTGCCCTCTCTCATACATAGCACAGAGCAGAACGGCAGTTTGGTGTTTCTACGGGACTGCTCTAAATCCAGTACACCTCCTGCCGGCTACTTTCGCAGCCAGTTGCCTAAACCACCGTACCCCACCGATCCCATTACTCTCCCATTACCCCACGCACTAACTCTTTACGACCCGAGGCAGATGTTCTGGTGCTGCGAGTATAACTGATATACGCAAAGGCTTTTAAATAGCCTTTGCACCATCCTCAGCCCAATGCCTTTGTTTTCCCTAAAGTGACTTTGGCCATAAACTGCGTGCACATTCTGAGTTGGACTGTGGTAATGTTCGAAAAGAGATGTTGGTGGTAACAGGTGAAGGCGTATCAGATGGTAAATAAAATTCTAACATGTAACACTGAGGAAAAACACTGTAAGATTCGAATGAAAGATTAGATAATAATCCAATAACGAGGACAGGTTGTTACATGTATGGTTATATCACGAGCTAAGGGGATTATTTTGCCCTGATGCGAAGCTTAACACAATCCAGTATGGCAATATGATACAGTAATAGAGGCACATTCCAATTAAAATGAAAAATAAATAAATAAATAAATAATATTCACAATAGAATAGGCCTGCCAGGTATTTTCGACTGCATTCACATATACCGGCGTTGCTAAAGCCAGGCGCCAGCCAGGGTGAAGCTAGCCTTCAATTAAAGCAGCCTATCAACAGACAAAGACATTACTTTTGGCATAACACCTCGTAAAGAAAGGTCACGACTCATAACTAAACCATACCGATCGGAGGTGAAATGGTAGAGCAGCAACTCCGTGTCCTTCGCTTCGTTAAATGACTGCTTTTGAATGAATGTTTTGTTAAAGCGGCTGGTTCCCCTATCGTAGGGCTATCTGACAGCGAAGGTAAAAGCCATGAAAGTATTCCTAAATATAGCGGGGATACTTTCAGTATAAGCGGTTTCCTCATTGGCACTCAGCTATCTGTTCTAATTAGTCACCGAAAATGTTTTATTTGTATACTAAAGTAATAATATTACCATGTAATTTTAAAAGCCTTTAGATGATAAAAATCAAAAGCGTTCATATCGAAGCTATCACTTAAACTGAACGGTATACTACCAG